>NC_139672.1:4040878-4043421 GCF_951799395.1 Argentina silus | reverse complement strand
TCTCTCTCTCTCTCTCTCTCTCTCTCTTTCGGACAAAGCACCCCATAAAGGACAAAGCACCCCATAATGCCAGTGGTAGAGAGGCAGAGAGGAAGTGTTTGCCATGGAAACGAGTCTGCAGCCTCTGATTGAAAGTTTGTTTTTCCCTGCTATCGATGTGGTAAAAATAGACTCAAGTCTGCTGACTGAAATGACAGAGTAATGTCCAAGTTTCTCTCAATGGGAACATTTCTGAGTGTCCTTGAGAACGATCCAATCACAGTAAAGATGCTGAATGTTCCAGTGGAAAACGGAATCTGCACACACGTCATCAAATGTGTCACATGGGATAACCACAGGTAAAGAAATGTCTTTTTTTGATAAATTGAGACTGTATTGATGTTTTTGACTACATGAAATGCCATAACACACACTTCATCGAATGCATCAAATGGGATTAGGATGCAAAAGTACATTATATATGCCTATCTTTGGTGAAATGAGACAACATTAGTGTTTATGATTTGAAAAAGTCTATACTGGTTATAAGTGATCACCTGTATGCTATTGTATCGTCTAAGAGTATCCACATAGAGGGTTGTAACACGATAATACTTATACTCCATTGATTTATGGCCCAGCTATCAACCCGGCCCAGCTTAGTGATCAATCATTCCAGCCTTGTGCTCCACACAAAACACATCAAGCCTGCTGGCTGTTTCTCAATATGTTTGGCCTCACTTACCAGACCCAAGCTTAAAACATTTCACTCTCAGAATGTTTTCTCTCAGGAGTTTCCATAGCTTCAAATTCAAGAATATATAACTTCAAATGAATCAAACATACTGTTTTTTCTATAGTCTATGTGGTTTTGTGAGTAGGCTTATTATCTGTCCTGATTAGCCTACAGTACGTGGTGAAGCCGTATTACTATCGTGACAAGCCTACTGCTACTAATAATATTACTTCGTGATATCGCTGCCAGAGGCAGCTGCTGTCCAAGGTCCCGGAAACAAATGGACCAGTTTCGCCAGAGGCCTTTCTAATCAATGCTTCGCAATCCTTGTTGACAACAACTCCGGTCGGATCAACTTTAATCTGCATGCACACATCATTATGCTTACACATAGCCTACTCATAGACAATGATCAGAGTGGACACCATTTTAACATAAAAATAAATATATTATTTCAGTAGGCCTAGTAGGTTCCATTCAGAACCCTTTGATCAATTACACACGACCTCTAGCCCTAAGATACCGGAGTTAAAACTCAGCAGCAATAACAAATAATTAGGCTTACACATACACTTAGACAATGGTCACTGTGGACACTGTTTTAATGTGTTATTTCAGTAGGCCTACAGTAGCTGATTTTCTGAAGACTAAGTCAATACTAGAATACTAACTATACTAACAATCACATTTATTCAATTTCGACGTGATTACAGTGAGCAACTTCATTGGTTGGCCCCCGGCATCGAACATCTGCTGGGGGGGGGGGGGGGGGGGCGCAGGCGCAAGCGATGAAATATGCGGTTTCACAACAATGGGGTTAAGCCACCTGCTAAATTGTTTAGAGTTTGGTTTGGCATTAAAAGTCTCCAGACCTCTAGCCCTAAGATACTAGATTTAAAACTCAGCAGCAATAAAGAGGACCTACATTAGGCTACTCTGTGTATGTGTTACTGTATTGGATATTGTATTTATTTAGCTCACCATCAAACCTTTACATTCTGGACGGACTGCACTGAGGCTACAGTATTGTGCCTTGTGCCTTGCGAGACTCAAAAGTTGTCCCTGCTGTCTTTCATTCCTAGGCTGTAGGCTACATTTTCATTCGGTGAAGTTGCAATTTTCGGGCGAGCTGAAAGGCTCCGGGGTACCGTCACCCCTACTGATGGTGCAGCCTTCACGGTGAGCGCGCGCGGCTGCCGCTGCAGCACCTGTCATTTCAAGACGATCTAAACGACCTGCGTGTTCCCAACACTCTCAAGACAACCGACTGAACCGAGGCTTTACCGGGACAGGAGAGGTGGCAAAATACTGTATATTAATCCCGCGGGAGACCAATGGCTTCATGGTAAGAGATTTGTTCTACTGTTTAATTAATTACCGGTATGCACATGGGAACTTCATTCTGCATTGTAAGTGCGTGGCTCAATCACATACCCATCGTCTAGCTATAGTTGTAGGCTAAGCAGCATCTAAGGCAAGCCTTGCTTTATTTAAAACCGCTAAACGATTACGGATGGAAGATATCTTGTGCGTTGGAGAGTGGAATGCCATTCACCCAGTTTCCTTGGCCGCAATGGATTGCGTAAATTGGTTACTTGCTATGGGTGAGTGGGCATGCTTAGAAAGGATACTCGGATGATCTTGATGTTTAGCTGCATGACGGGAGAAAGTGAGCGTCTGTCCTGGGTTTTGCGGTTTTTGTTATCGGGACGGGTGCATATGGTTACAGTGGACTATAGACTATCGCTTGAGGAAGGTATGTGCTGGATTCCTAAACAGGGGTATGCTTTTCTTTGATGTGTTGGCCAATGAATGCCAATGCAACGAA
>NC_139672.1:4028378-4035878 GCF_951799395.1 Argentina silus | reverse complement strand
CACAGAACGCCTGTGACTGTGGAATTAGAATTCTCTCAACAGCGTGTCTCTCTGTCCCAGATCAATAGAGGCTATTGTGATACTAAAATGGGACCGTGGCATAATATTTGTGTGGTGTTGTCAGTTTTTGAGCTTGACATTGTGTCTCGTGTTCTAGGTGAGCTCCATGCACTCAGAACTCTTCAACTGTGTCATCAAACGTGAGCAGGAGCGATGCATGGAGAGGATCGCACTGCATGAACCTATAGATGACCTTGAATATGGTAAGGCTGTGTGTGTGTGTGTGTGTGTGTGTGTGTGTGTGTGTGTGTGTGTGTGTGTGTGTGTGTGTGTGTGTGTGTGTGTGTGTGTGTGTGTGTGTGTGTGTGTACCTGCGTGCATGCGTGCGTGTGTGTGTACATGTGTGTGAGCACGGATGCATTTGCACAGATTGTACTTGTTTATGTGTGTGTTTGTATTGCTTGTCACTTAAATGAATGTCTGTAGTACACCAGCTTGCATTTGTCTTCTCCCTCTGGGCCTTTCCCATGTGTCCCTTCCAACAACACAGGAAACCAGGGATGTGAAACCTGGAAGCAATTATTATTTTGGAATGGGCAGAGTGTTTTTTTTTTTTTATTAGAGAATGCTGTGTGTTCCCAACTGAGTTGCTGTGAGAACTCAGCCCAACAGGCTGCATCTCTGACTCATGCGTTTTGTTGGCAGCGACAAGGCCACTCCAGAAGAAGAAAATAGACGAGGACTTTAGAATACAAAATAACGAGTTTACGGGAAAGAAAACCGCTTTAAGGCCCGGATCATTTCTCAACTTGTGAGTGTTTGTAAAGGTCGTGCTCGCTGCCTCTCTACGCAGAGGAAGGAACGCAAGGTGGACGACTATCAGTCTAACCTTACCTTGTGGTGGATGTCTTTACATCACTGTTGAGGATTTACTGGAAGCCTATAGGTTAAAACAACACCCGTGACTTGTTTTCAATGACTGTGTGTGTCACATACTTTACAGATGAACACTTTGAAATACATAAATGTGTCTTCAGATAGAAATTCCATCATGACTTCTGCTGAAAGGCAGTGGTGTCCTTCGCCTGCAGTACACAGAGTAGTGTGAATATGAACTTGACAGATAAATAAGCACATTTATTCAACAGACTATTTCAGACCATGCTGTCCTATGCATGGGTCTGTCCCACTCCTTTAATTGATCCCTATCTCTTCCAGTCCCTGTAAAAGGAACAGTCCTGTTGTTTCTGCTGACAGCAAATCGTTGGGGGAAGAAATACCAAAACGCCAAGTTAGCACAAATCTGACTGTGGAGGAAAAAAGGAGAGATGAGGATGGAGTGATTGAAATAACAAGCAAAAAAGAAAAGAAAAAAAGGAGAACGAGGGAGTTAAGGCATAGGAGAAGCTGATGCCGAGTGTGATACAGTATCTCTGATTTAAAGCAGGGAATGAACAGGGACTGAAGTGATTAACTACTCATGACATTGTTCATTAGTCAAACCTGATGAGGTCAGGTGATGAGTGGTCTAACTGTCCCTTAGGTGATGAGGTACTTACAGTGTAGATCACCAACAGTGACGTTTATTAGAGGTTTAGAGAAATACATTAATAATTATAATAATGTCTACCACAAAAAGCATCTTCAAACAGTCTGACCTCTATAGTCAGACCCCTATAGTCTAGCCCCTATAGTCTGACCCCTATTCAGTGAGGAGTCTGACTGTGTACCCCACCAGGGAGAATGGGACATACGTTTAAGGTAGCCTACATGTCCAGTACAGTGAACACAAACATGACATCATACTATATAACCCTACTATACCTTACTATCAGGGGAGGCTGGTGGAGGTAGAAATCAGAGGATGGGCTCTTGTAATGCACGTAACGAAATGAGGAATGTACCAAACACGTGTGTCCTTCGATTTCTACCTCCACCAGCCTCCCCTGCTTACTATGTAGAAGGTAACACTATATCGTGTACTATATTACATTTACAGTTATATAGTTACATTTACAGTTATATAGTTACATTTACAGTTATTTATTTGCATTTGAGGAACCTTTATATAAATATATATATACACATATGTTTAGCTGATGCTTTTATCCAAAGCGACATACATTGCAGTGAGTGCATACATTTTTCAATATATATATATATGGCCCCAGCAGGAATCAAACCTCCAACCTAAGCATTGTTAGCGCCATGCTTTATCAACTGAGCCACAGAGGAGCACCTTTTTTATAAAAGCAATAAGGCAGATGAGGCCGTAGTATATCGTGAACTCTGCATGGTGTTGTGCTTAACAACACCTTTTAGCTGTGGTATATACACGGCCTCTGGTGTCTGATTGCTGAAGGATGTTATTTTGTCTGTGATATCTGCATCAATGCAGAATCATCACATGTTCTCACAGCTATTTCAGTCAATGATTCATGTCTCTGTTATGAGAGGGTTGCGTGTCTGTTTTTAGGAGCAATTGAGTGTATTTTTAGGGGCTATGGAGTGTGTTTTAAGGAGCTTTTAACCATGATGCTTTTAGCAGGAATGTTGGCTGAGGGAGGCATTGTGACGAGCTTGGGTGGAATCCTGCTTCTGGAACATTATTAAGATGAATGCTCCCCAGTCCCCTGTGTGAATGCTTTCAGATTATTACTGATGAGGACAAATGAGTGTGGGTTTTTCTGCATTATTATGTGTGGGTATGTGTGTGTGTGTGTGTGTGTCAGTGTGCATGTGCATGTGCAACTTAAGTAGTGAGCAACATTTCGATTTTTGATGGATGACTACAACAACAAAGACCTGGTTCTCTAGCCCTAACCCTAGCCTGGCTCTCTAGCCCTAACCCTAGCCCGGCTCTCTAGCCCTAACCCTAGCCCGGTTCTCTAGCCCTAACCCTAGCCTGGTTCTCTAGCCCTAACCCTAGCCTGGCTCTCTAGCCCTAACCCTAGCCTGGCTCTCTAGCCCTAACCCTAGCCTGGCTCACTAGCCCTAACCCTAGCCTGGCTCTCTAGCCCTAACCCTAGCCTGGCTCTCTAGCCCTAACCCTAGCCTGGCTCTCTAGCCCTAACCCTAGCCTGGCTCTCTAGCCCTAACCCTAACTAATAGATGGTCAAGCTCTGGTTATGTACATTATCTTCCATAACCGTTGTTGGTCAGTCATAAAAGAGTCATATAGCTGTTTAATCCTACACACGGTGAATGGGAGATTGAGTGTGTGATTGTGTCGGTTTCTGAGTGAAGCAGATAGAGCTTTATTTAGCTTGGTTACCTCTGCAGCTCTGCTGGGCTCATTTGGCTCCTGTTTGCCCTTTAAAAGGTAATTGGCTGGGTGTCCAGCTCACCAGACAGAACCAAAACAGATTAGAGCCCGTAGCAGGAGGGAGGTTTCTACCGAGACAGACAGACACGACCAGTCTTCTGCACTGTCTCTGCCTCTGCCTCTGCAGCGACAGCACCATTGAGAATAGAACAGGGTTGTATCTTTCGCAGACACCACCATTATACTGTACATCTAACAACAATGGTGGTCAGCCCAGAGGGGGAGAGAGAGAGAGAGAGAGAGAGAGAGACAGAGAGACACAGAGAGAGAGAGAGAGAGACAGACAAGACAGACAGACAGACAGACAGACAGACAGACAGACAGACAGACAGACAGGCAGACAGACAGGCAGACAGGCAGACAGACAGGCAGGCAGACAGACAGACAGACATGGAAAGAGAGACGGAGACAGAGACAGAGAGAAAGAAGAGAAGAGAGACAAAGAAACCGAGAAACCGAGACACAGAACATGAGTTCAGCCAGCTTCAGGTCATGACTAATTCACCGTACTAAAAGCCAGGCTGACGATATGAATCTCGCTCCACTTAACACATTAAGATGCTGAAATGCTCATGATGTACATAACGGGAGATGAAGGAGGAAAACAATAGGAGGGACAATTCTGGGTTGGGGTTGTTGTTGAGGTGACGGGGTTCGACAGGGGTTTTAACAATGAGAAAAAGAAACCACTAAGTGTACATGTGGGAAAACTGCTCCGTTCAATTGCGTTCAATGCCCTCGCTTCCTCTACCAACCGCTGAAATAGACCTGGTATTGATCATGCTGACCACATCAGAGGTTCCTGAGGGGCTGGGAAGTGCTTGGCAGTACGAGCGTTACCTCTGGCGCTGTCTTTACTGCTCTCTTTACCTCCCTGCTGGGAAGATCAGGGTGTACGGTTCTGGCAGTGTATACTGCCGTATGATACACTGGATTTACCCTGGCATATGACATACTGTGTGTGTGTGTATGTGTGTGCGTGTGTGTGTGTGTGTGTGTGTGTGTGTGTGTGTGTGTGTGTGTGTGTGTGTGTGTGTGCGAGCGTGTGTGTGTATGTGTGTTGCCCCTTTACCCACCAGGGTGGCCTTGGATGTGGGAAAAATTAAATATACTGTATATCCTAGGATAGGATGATTCTGTGTGTTCCCTGGCATAAGACATATGTACCCTGAAATAAGAGCTACATTCCCTGGCATATGCCATACAGTATGAACCCTACAGTGTATCATATACTATGTGTATACCCTGCCATATCAGATATTTACCGTGGCATATGACATATTGACCCTGTTTGTTTTAGCCCCCCTGCCCACTAGAGTGCCCTTGGATGTGTCCTTGGATGTGGAATAAATATTAAATATGTAACTTCTGTGTGTGTGTTTTCTCTCCTGTCCCCCCAGGGTGCCCCTGGATGTGGGATAACCTGACATGTTGGCAGGCGGCGGGCGTGGGCCAGGTGGTGGTGGTCAACTGTCCTGAGCTCTTCAATGAGTTCATGAGCCCAGATGACGGTAGGTACTGTAGCCAGTGACCAGGGGAGGCTGGCGGAGGTAGAAATCGGAGGACGGGTTTCATTGTAGCGCATGGAACGGAATGAGGAACGGTATCAACGGTATTAACACACATGTTTGATATTCCGTTCCGCATTCCGTTCCATGCGTTACAATGACCCGTCCTCCGATTTCTACCTCCAGTAGCCTCCCCTGTGTGATACCTACAGTATGTTCATGGGAGGCATATTGCAGTGGTCTGTTCTGAGCGGTGGAGCCTCATCGTAATGGTATGTGGTGGTGGTGGTGGTGTCGTGTTATGTTCGTTTCAGAGATGGGGAAGATCAGCAGGAACTGCACCGAGGAGGGATGGTCCGAGACGTTCCCTCACTACTACGACGCCTGCTTCTCTGACGACAACACAACCAAACCCGTACAGAAGCTCTCCCCTCCATAACACTGATGACAACACTGTTTTAATGGCTGTCATAAACTGCTTCTGATGCACTCTCCCTGTCGTTATAAAGATGACTAACCATCCCTCTCCCTCCCCCCTTCAGGAAATGTACTACGCGTCGGTCAAGGCCTTGTACACCGTGGGCTACAGCACCTCTCTGGTCTCCCTCACCACGGCTATGGTCATCCTCTGCAGATTCAGGTGAGCTAATGTCTGTTGACTCATGTATTCAACTAATGTCGCCCCCTGGCGGATTGGAGGCCACCCTGAAAGATAGTTCGGCCATTTTAACTGCTGAAAGCTGTAATGTAATAAAATGTACTGTAAGTGTGTGTTTAATGGTGGATGTTTGCTGTGATTCATGCGTGTGTGAGAAAGACTTGTGGGCTATATCTCACCTACGCAGTCAGGTAAAGATACAACAACAGCAGCATGATGGAGTGTCTCTTCCTCCCTCCATCCCTCCCTCCCTCTCTCTCCCCCCCTCCCCCCCTTCCCCCTTACCTCCCCCCTCTCTCCCTCCCCCCTCCCTCCCGCTCTCTCTCCCCCCCCCTGTCCCCCCTCCTTCCCCCCCTCCCTCTCTCTCCCCTCCACAGAAAGCTCCACTGCACCAGGAACTTCATCCATATGAACCTGTTTGTGTCGTTCATCCTGAGAGCCATCTCCGTGTTCATCAAGGACGGGGTCCTGTACGCCGAGGAGGACAGCGACCATTGCTTCGTACACACTGTGAGTAACAGCAACACCACATGACCTGCACCAACTACTGCTGCAACGTCTGAATGAAACCCCCAAC
Organism: Argentina silus; assembly: GCF_951799395.1. Lineage (NCBI taxonomy): Eukaryota > Metazoa > Chordata > Actinopteri > Argentiniformes > Argentinidae > Argentina > Argentina silus. The sequence continues at coordinate 4,029,810 of NC_139672.1, read as the reverse complement.
AATGTGAACACAGAGAAACAACCCCTAGCACAATGCTGTGACCTTGTACATGACGTGACTGTGGTTTCAGAACAGGGGTGGCTGGTGGAGGTAGAAATCTGAGGGAACAGGCTCATTGTAATGCATGGAAGGGTTTGATACCATTCCTCATTCCGTTCCATGCATTACAATGAGCCCGTCCTCCGATTTCTACCTCCACCAGCCTCCCCTTGTTTCTGAACGTTGTGGAAGCAACAACCACTGATTTCGTGAACCTCAAAAAAGAACTCTTCCTACTTATCATCAGTTCAATGACATCTGATCAATAGAAGCCACTGCTGCATCTTGAAGTCAATCAGCTTGGTCAGGTTAGAACAGACAATAGAGCCTCTGCACAAGGCTTGAGCCTTTCACCTCCGTGGTCATATTACTGCCTGATATCCTAAAAAGCACTAGACCTTTTAGTGAACTGCAGATCTTCTGAAAAGCTAAACGTACCATTATGATGACTTATAACGACCGAGCATGACTGTAATGTGTAACTCCCCCCCCAGCCCCCCACATAATAACAACCCATTTCTCATTGTCCTTATGCTTGTATGATAAACAGGTCTAATTAGGACTCGCTGAATGGCTGCAGCCAGCCTTGGAAATATCCCATTAGCGAAGCATTACCATATCAATACCTGCTTAGCCCCTCGCAACCCCGGTGTAGCGCACCGCCGCAGTCTCCATGGCGATCACAGGTCACCCTAATGACATCAGCGCCCGTTTGAATTGGATCAGAGGGATAATTGATTGAGCCCACAGAAAATAGGGGGTCCCTTTATGACCCATCATGTTATGTTGATAACATCATGTTACATGTCATGATTAGATTATTTATCCCTGTGCGAGGTTCAGGTCACAGTCTTATGTTGTGTATGTGAATATGAAAGTCTGAAGGAGTTGTTATGTCCAATCAGGGGAGTTCTGGTGGAGGTAGAAATCGGAGGATGGGCTCATTATAATGCATGGAATGGAATGAGGAATGGTGTCAAACATGTGTGGTATACAATTTTTCATGCTGTCCCATGCATTACAATGAGCCCGTCCTTCGATTTCTGCCTCCACCAGCCTCCCCTGTGTCCAATGTACCTATGATTGAACAAGTAATGTACTTATGTGTGCCTGGCGGAGACCGTACGGTTGCAATAAAGAACACAGGAGCATACCGTATAACTGTGTGGCAGCTATTTTCTTTTTTTTAGTGTAGCCATTGTGTTTTTGGTTCCAGGTGGCATGCAAAGCGGTAATGGTGTTCTTCCACTACTGTGTCATGTCAAACTACTTCTGGCTCTTCATAGAAGGCCTCTACCTCTTCACACTATTGGTGGAGACCTTCTTCCCCGAGAGACGCTACTTCTACTGGTACACCATCATCGGATGGGGTAGGTGGAACAGACAGGGTTCG
>NC_139672.1:3965878-4023378 GCF_951799395.1 Argentina silus | reverse complement strand
GGAAAGAGCAACCAAATCTTCGCCTTGCTTGTAAAAACGCTCTATGTATAGGTTCCATCTCTTTGATATGATTGTGAACTGTCCTCTTTTTTTCTACAATCAGCCATAAGTACAGAGTATGTCAAAAAAATGTGTATAAAACAACTCATGGATCACTATCTTGTATGTAATAATTGTTGTTGTTTTTTTTGTTTTTTTTTGTGGTTTTTTTTGCATACGCAGTATTGTAATGACCTTTTTCAACAAAAGGAACTGGAGCCCAAATCTGTAGAGTGCATCCCATACCCTGAGGACACGGTCGTCCTCCCCATCAATCCTCCCAAATTATAATTGTTGGGCAGGAAGACTTTTCTCATCCTATATCTAATGTTGGGCATCCAAAGCCTCTTCTTTTTTAAAACCAGCCCTAAGACATCAGGTGGACATCGAGCTAGAGACAAATGCTATCCAGGAACTAATACATAGATCAGGGGAGGCTGGTGGAGCTAGACAATTGGAGGACGGGTTCATTTCAATGCATGGAATGGACTGAAAAATGGTAAATGGTATCAAACACATTCAATACCATTCCTCATTCCATTCCATGCATTGCAATGAGCCCATCCTCTGATTCCTACCTCCACCAGCCTCCCCTGACACAGATACAGGCCAACCGTACATAGTTACTTCAGTATTTGTATGTCAACTTGTTTCGATTCTCGCGACGACAAGCTCAGCAGAGCTGCTGAGGTCAGAGAGTGACCTCTGACCTGACCGTCCCGTGAGGCTCTCTGGAGATCCAACCTTTTAGCAGATGAGGGCCTGTCTCGCACCAACTGATGGCACTGCCCTGCATGACTAACCCACTGGCATCCCCTCCTACCCTCTAAAAATGCAGTTTGTCAATAAGATTCTACATTTCCTTAATTCACATTCCAAAGTGCCTGTCAGTCACAATATATAACCGAAACATTGATTTAACTGAAAGCGAAAGGGTTGTAGAGTCATTTGATTTGATTCATTTCCTGCAAAGAATGTAAGGTGTGATTTTGTCATGATGAATTGCTTTTTCCAAATATAGATGCCTTTCAGATAGTGTTTGCTGAATTTGTTCAGATATATGAGGCAATGAGGGTTAATAAATCAACAAGTTAATGCTTAAACAGCCATCAGTTACACTGTATAATACCGTCTGATATGTTTTCATTCACATGCGTGTGGAGACTACTGCCTAGTTGTACAAATGATGTGGTGATGTGTCTCCAATGGTCAAACCTAATCATCATTGACATAATTTGTATTTGTATGAGCCTATGAGTTTTACCTTCACTCACAGTGTAGATACTAATATAACCCTACTAGAACCGTTACCGTTAAATGCCATGGACAAATACATAAAAAGCAGTTCGCTTTAACAATTTAACAGTAAAGATTTAGGAAAAAATGCTTTAATTTAGCAATGTTTGACAATCCTAGAGTAAGTGAACTCTTTTTGTATTCTTTGTTAAGGATATAATACACCTCTTCCTCTCTTCCTCTTCCTCATCATCATCAGTTACCTACAGCACGTTCAGCTTAACAGTTATAGTGAATTCTGACCAATCTAACACATTGTAAAGTCGACAGATTGTTTGACTCAAACTGTGGTTGCAGGGTCATCCAATTGTGACGATGACATTGTTCATGAACCTGAATATGGATGTAATTGATTTCTTTATTTCTCAACTGATGTCATCATGAAAACGGATGTCAGAAACAGAAACTGTAAATGTAACACTGTATAGAAACTGTAGCACAGCTTTGCTGGCTCTGTGACAGATGTAATATGTACGATTTTGATGTTTGACTCAAAGCTTGCAGTGCCGTACGCTGGTGTTAGTGCCATAATTGTACAGTAGGCTGTGTTGCACAATGATGCTGGTCTATGACGTTCTCCTCTCTGACCAGATTACATGTATGATGCTCTTGGATAATATGAAGCCTTCTAGTAGGGGCAATTCCCGTGGTTTTCTCGCCTCAGAGTGAAGAGAGATGCTGATACTGTACCACTATTAACTGTGGGAGAGCATATTGAAAGACGCTACGAGAAGATAAGATAAACAAATCTACATTGAGACAAGAGATCAAATGAGCAGGTTCTGTAGAGAAACAAAAATACAAAAGAGGAATACAAAAGATTCAGATATACTCTACCTAGAAGCAAAAAGGGTTCTTTGGCCTGTCCCTATATGGAGAAGCCATTTTGGTTCTGGGTAGAACCCTTTTTTAGGGGAGGGGGGTTCCATGTAGAACCCGACGGTGTAGTTATAAACAGAGACGGGGGGAAGGAAGAGGAGGAAGACGTGGGAGAGGAAGGTTGGAGAGGAAGCATCACAGACAGAGGCTACTATGATGTAATGGTGTGTGTTGTGTGCTTGCATGGGCCTACGACTAACGGTACAAAAAATAACTGCTGCTTCTCCGTGTTCTACTCACCAGCTGTCACTCTGAGTATGCCTGGCTTGCCAGGGGGCACTCAGATGGAAACGACCATGTCTCAAAGCTGTTACTGTGTGTACGAGATGAGCTCCTCACTCAACGTGTCTGTTTGTGTGTGTCATAATCTCTAGCCACCGCTAGGTGGCAGTGCGTGCTTATGTCTTTTTACTGCGTGAGTTGGGGAGGATATGAAATGAAAAGTGAGGGATTTGAAAGGACTTTTTTGAATGGAGTGTAATGGGTTACTACACTCAATGGTTGCACTGTGGGCCTGTCTTTTTTTATTCACTTGCTTCTGGGAACCTCTTCAGGCATCAATATGCCACTCTTTTGACCAAATTTCATAATATGACATTGAGTTATGAATTGACGAACATTCCACTGTGGTGCAGAGAGTCGGTCCATTTTAATCAATAAGTTTCAAACAATCGATTCAGTCACTGAAGTACAAACCAAAAGAATGTAATGTATTAACAATAACATGGTCACCAATCATTTAACAGCACACAGTAAGTGGGGCCAGGGAATTTTACCTGTACCTGTAATCTGACCAGGAAAACCTTCAGGCCCCAGCTGTAGCCTATAACTTGGGCCCATAGTTTTTCCTGGTCACGTCATGCGAAAAAAACTTGCATTTGACTGGCAAGTGGCATATATTCTCTCTCTCTCTCTCTCTCTCTCTTTCTCTCATTGTTTTATTTGGCAGTTGGGCCTGTTCATTTGGGGCTTTCACAGTGTATGTGGGTATTGAGTGTGTGAGTGATGTTATAGTATCTTCACAGAATTCTGAATGTGCCATTGTTGCTAAGCTGCTCTGTACCTTTGCCTGCTATGAATTGCCATGTTGTACAAATGATGTCTCTTGATTGATGTATATATTTTTTGAATCTCATTACAGTAATGACAAACCTGTAATATTTGTGACTCTGTTTTTGTATATTTCGGTTTGTGTGTGTGTGTGTGTGTGTGTGTGTGTGTGTGTGTGTGTGTGTGTGTGTGTGGGTGCGGGTGCGGGTGCGGGTGCGGGTGCGTGTGCGTGTGCGTGTGCGTGTGTGTGTGTGTGTGTGTGCGTGCGCATGCACGTGTGCACATGTCTGTGTTTTTGAGTGTGGCTTGTGTGTTGGATGACCTTTCATTGGGAAATACTTTATTAAATGTCAAAAATATATCATCCAATGTCTGAATAAAACCTGTGACTGAACACTAACATGCTATATTATGTATAACATGTACGTTGTGGTGTCCAAAACCATGTCCAAACGATATTTGTAAATCTGCCTGTAAAATAAAACCATCTGTGGTGAGTTATGTTTTGGAAATCATGATTAATTTCACTTCACAAGATTACAACAGTTTTCCATCTTAAGTAGTGTTGATGGGTCTACCTTTCACATTAATAATACCTTCTCACAAACACAAATACTTCTACTGGTAACATGTTCGCTATCCTAGTCCACAAACTCATTTTGCTATAACATGATCTTACAAAAATTGTAAAGTATTAAATACATATTCAATTTTATCGTCAAAGTGCTCCAGATATTCACAATGAATAATTAACAGTCCATAAAAACTGAATGTTTGCTTTTTTAGTCATAGCTTACAGTAACCCTTACAGACTCAAAAAGATACAGTGCCACTAATTCCATTAGAATGTTGTCTAATTTACGCCAATATATGCACAAATATATATACAAGTATCCGCAAATATACATAGATTTACACTCCTGAAAATCCAATTGCATTGCCATTGTGGATACGGTAATCATGGCTTCGAACCCTTTTGTGAGTGAAATAAAACGAGGCTTAACTAAATAATAAAAATAATAAATAATAAAACGAGGCATACTCTTAACGGTATCATTACATTTCTTCCCCAATGGGGGGCGCTAACCAACTCCTCCTCCCTCAGTGTAAGAGGTTGTTTTTTCTTATCAGAACTTACAGCAGTGTACAGAGCATTCGGAAAGGATTCAGACCCCTTCACTTTTTCCACATTATGTTATGTTTTACGTTGTTACAGCCTTATTCTAATACGGATTAAATTCATTTTTGTCCTCATCAATCTACACACAGTACCCAATAATGACAAAGTGAAAACAGGTTTTTAGAAATTGTTGCTAATTTATTAAAAAATAAAAAATAAATCATTTACATAAGTATTCAGACCCTTTCCTTTGCCCTTTGTCATTATGGGGTATTGTGTGTAGATTGATGAGGAAAACAATTAATTTAATCCATTTTAGAATAAGTCTGTAACATAACTAAATGTGGAAAAAGTGAAGGGGTATGAATACTTTCCCAATGCACTGTAATTATCAACGCCGATGAGGAAAAACCCTACACCGAAATAGAGACATTTCCATCCCTTACAAAAAATGCTTATGAATATTCACAAACACCACTTCAAAAGAACGCTCATCAAAGGACGTCAGCATAACAAACAGCCCTGAACAGGAAAACGGAGAAAGCTGCTGAAGTGAGATGACACTAGCAACAGCGTGGCACTCAGAGATTGCTTCGGAAGAGAGAATACCGTGTAGGGTAAGGCCCGAAATAGACGGTATGTGGTCCCTCCCGGTCTAGCCCAATTAGTGAGCTGTGTGTGCTTTGTTCCATAGTGCATAGACTATAGTGTAACAATGGAATCGTATACAGGAGAAGCACTCAACTGCACATTCAAACAAATACGGTTGGCTGCCTGCTTGCAACAAAAGTTGTGCATCTAGCAAGACAAGACCAAACTGAGTACCTCAACGCTCCTTGAATAGTGCTGGTGGGGTGAGGGGCTCTGACATTGGTAGGAGTGCTGTTAGACATTTCCCTGACATCTCTCCAGACAGCCTGTCCTGTCTGCCCAGCCAACCTGTCCCCCCCCCCCCCCCCCCCTGCTAGTGTGTCCTGTCCCCCCAGCCAGTCTCCCCCATCTCCCTAGCCAACTTGTCCCATCTGCCCAGCCAACCTGTTCGGTCTCCCCAGCTAGTCTGTCCCATCTCCCCAGCCAACCTGTTCGGTCCCCCCAGCCAACCTGTTCAATATCCCCAGTCATCCTGTCCAGTCTCCCCAGCCAGCCTGTCCCTTCCCTGACCCCCCTGGGGCTCTGGTCCTGACATAGTGGAGACGTTGCCTGCGGTGGTGAGGCGACCCCGAGGAGCGGTGCGGTCCAGGACCGTGATCTGTGTGACAGTAACACGCCGCTTGGCAGGGCTTAGGTGACCCAGGGAGCGACACCTCCACAGCCTCCTCCTCAGCTCCGTCTGGACCTGGGACATGGACATGGACACACGGACACACACGTGCACGCACACACACCTACATTATACACATACTGTATACACACATATACAGTACCAGTCAAAAGTTTGGACACACCTTCTCATTCAATGGTTTTTCTTTATTTTTTTTATTATTTTCTACATTGTAGATTAATATTGAAGACATCAAAACTATGAAGGAACACATATGGAATTATGTAGTAAACAAAAAAGTGTTAAACAAAGTTTTGTATTTTAGATTCTTCAAAGTAGCCACCTTTTGCTTTGATGACAGCTTTGCACACTCTTGGCAAGGTGTGTCCAAACTTTTGACTGGTACTGTACATACATTTCTACCTCCACGAGCCTCTACTGATATACAATATCCTGTATATATAACTTGTGGGTGATATAAAGGTATTAACACTGTGAGTATAGAATACATACCTCTGCATTCATGAAACAGTAAAGCAGTGCCACCACAAATCCCTGCAACACAGAGGAGCCACTATAAGCAGTGGTAATGACTATTGAGTTCTTTGGTCTCTCTAAGCCTTCTGTGGTTTATTACCTGGAACGATCCGAGGCCCAGCTCGATGTAGAGTCTAGCTGCCACACCCGTGTTCTCTGGCAGGAAGGCAAACACCGTGTAATGCATCCCAAACAGAGGAATCAAGAACAGGGTAGACTTAGCCAGCCTCCTGGAGAGGCAAGAAGGGAGAGAGGGAAGGAGGGGGGGGGGAGGGGGGAGGAAGGGAGGGAGGCAGAAGACAGAAAGAGATGGAGTGAGAGAGAGAAGCAGAGGGGGGAAAGAGGGAGGGAGGGAAGGGGGGAGGAAGGGAGAGAAAACGATGAACTCAGGCACTACTTGTAACCCCGGAGCCCGACAGCAACCCTGTGACTCAACCCAAACCCCATAGACACCACCACTGACACACTGGTAGGCCAACATCTCCACCAGGGAAGGCTGGTGGAGGTAGAGATGTTTACCTCCAACAGCCTCCCCATATCTCCTCATACCTACATACATGCAGCCATGATGATTTCATTTCATCACGCCATGGAGCCCCTTCACTAACGATTAAGTCCACGCTTCCACTCCCATGGCTAATTACCATGTCATTCTAATTGCAGTTTCCTCACCCTACATCATGTCGCGACGGCTCCCTCGGAGGTGTGGAGCACTGATAGATGATGATAAAATGATTGTGTCATGCACTATTTTGGGGATCAAAAGGACTCACTCTGGAATTTTGACGGCTCACTGAGCAACCGTAGTTCGAGCCAAAATCGACAAATGTGCACTGGTATGTCCATGACTTCAGAATCATCTCCACGATCAGCTTAGACGATCAATGGAAGATCTGTAACTCTCAATCATCTCACTGTCGACACACTCTCTCTCTCTCTCTCTCTCTCTCTCTCTCTCTCTCTCTCTCTCTGTCTCTCACTCACTCACTCACTACTAGGAAATAGAACATCAAAACAGAAATTATAATCTGCATAATTGTATAAATTATCTGAAATTACGTCATGGCTGATGACTCTGAGGATTGAAGCGCCAGCTTCTCGGGAACAAATATAAACCAGAACAAATGATAAAAAGGGAAATCCTAACTTTGATCACTTTTTTGGGGGGGGGGGGGGGAATCAGGTTTTCTCTTTTGTCACACCTGAAATTTTCAAACAAACCGTGTCATTGTCACATCAAACAGCTACCAGATCTGAATCTCTAAGACTGGTGGGGGTACGTGTTTGAACACACCAAATATTCATCAAACAGAATAACTGGTTTAATTCAGTAAATCCACACTGTCTTTGGGTTCTGTTTTCAGCTTCTCCTAATCCTTGAATAAATAAATCAACTAAACCTTTCTTGCGCTTAGGTAGCGTTCCATGCCAGTATTCACCATAACAGAACGTAGTTTATCAATCCTGGTTTTGAAGGTTTACAGGGTAAGCCTATGCAGCTGTCAGTTCAGCTGATTAAATTACACCCACGTGTGTTTGATACCATTCCTTGTTCTATGCCATGCATTACAATGAGCCCGTCCTCCGATTTCTACCTCCACTAGCCTCCCCTGACCCAGTGGGCCTAGGGGACCACCAGGATCGCTCTAAAGCCCGTTCCATACTAGACTCACATGAAGTGGCCAGTGTCGTTCCCTCCCGTGGCCGGTGACTTGAGCTTCTGAACCAGGATCCGGATCACATTGATGAAGATGACGATGTTGACCTATGTGACCAAACACAGAGGAGATAACCATTCCAAACAATCCCACTCTTACGTGTGTATACACAGGAGCATAACAAAGCAGACTGTTTCATATGGATTATAATGTAAGAATAAAACACAGAAGGTCATTCATTTGCTTTTTTTTGCTGGTAGACAGTTTGTGTTTCCTGTTTGTGGTATGAATTCTAGTAACATATTCGAGCCAGCCAATGTTTGATACCATTCCTCATTCCGTGCCATGCATTACAATGAGCCCGTCCTCCGATGTCTACCTCCACCAGCCTCCCCTGGAATACTGTGGATGTACTCACAAGCAATGAGGCTGTTATTGGTCCTTTGATGATCCACCAGACACCTACATTATCTGTGTCGTCCCAGCAGCTGGAATAAGACTCATCATTAGACCAATCATTTTACATTTTTACATTTATGGCATTTAGCAGATGCCTTTATCCAAAGCGACTTACAACAAATACATTTGTTTAAGTAAGTGAATAATCTATCCACCAGTCATCATAAGATAAAGTAATCAATGCTCAGACCAGGGGCCATAGGCAGTCACCCCCCAATCAAAACCATTATCACTCCTTAAAGGTAGACTGTGGGATATGACATCATGCCGGGAAGTAACAGCAACTTCCACCAAAGATGTTTTTGAAGCAAGTAAAGATGTGAACAACGACAGGCACTCATTAGATCGTCTCCCTTTTGAAATGAACTCCGGTAGGGTTGGCCCATTGTTTCTCCACTGATGTCATATCCCAAAGTCCACCTTTAATATGCACTGTTATAGTATAAAAGCAATTCTGATTGAACATACAGTTAGACAGACGTGTGTGTGTGTGCAGTTTCTACAGCATGTACAATATGGTAATAATCAAAACATACCCTCTGTCATCATAGAAGTTTCTGGTTAAAACCCACACTATAAGGACGGTGGATGGCAGACCTGGAACATACAGATCATACTTTAGGCCACCTCATCATCTTCTGTGTATTTCCATACAAATATACTGTACCTTGATATCAATATTACCTTAAGACTTCCTGTATGCCATGCTTCATAACAAACCTATGATGCGTCTCTCAGTTTTTTTTAAGCCCGCCCATATCCAAGTTAAGCCTATCACTATCTGGTCTCTGCTCACCCCATCCAATGAGGATGTACCACCAGAAGTACTTTCTCTGGGAGACGAAGGTGAGGGCCAATAGGGTCTGCAGGTACATGCCCTCCACCAGCAGCCAGAAGTAGTTGGCCAGGATGCTGAACTGGAAGAAGGCCACCGCAGATTTACACACTGCCTGGGGAGAAGAACCAGAGGTTAAAAATCGTAAAAAATAATAGTTTTTCCTTGATTCCTTGCATTCTCTTTGCTCGGCCCTCTCTCAAAACACATTGGAGAGGAATGTCAGAGGGGAGGAACCCCTCCTCCATCGCGTTCTGAGGAGGAGCCGGCTAGGAGAGGGGACTAGGAGAGGAGACTAGGAGAGGGGACTAGGAGAGGAGACTAGGAGAGGGGACTAGGAGAGGGGACTAGGAGAGGGGACTAGGAGAGGAGACTAGGAGAGGAGACTAGGAGAGGGGACTAGGAGAGGGGACTAGAAGAGGGGACTAGGAGAGGGGACTAGGAGAGGAGACGGAGAGGAGACGGAGAGGAGACTCGGAGAGGAGACTAGGAGAGGAGACTAGGAGAGGGGACTAGGAGAGGGGACTAGGTGAGGAGACTAGGAGAGGGGACTAGGAGAGGAATTGAGGAAAGAGCTCTGATATTCAGCCCAATACCTTCGAGCCAGTCACAGGGGCTTAAAGCTTAAATATTGAATGTGTCAATCAAAATGATAGAAAGACTCAGAGGAATGGTTTGGCTGAGTGCAGTGTCGCTGGCATGCCTTACAAACACTAGTAATGTATTCTTACTATGTAAAGCCATCAAGTATTTATCATTACTGAGATATGTTATACTTTAGTTACATTTGACATGGAAACATCCAACCCATGGTTTACATAGAGAAAATCAGGCCAGTGTAGAGACTCATTCACTGTGTCCTTGTTCTGTTTGTAGTATCAGGAAACTTGGACTGCGTGGGGAGATGGGGATTTGTAATCGGGTCAATATTTTTGATGAAGAAAATATAGCAGATGTGATTCAAAATAGATTTCAAAGATTCTTGTTAATCCAACTCATCACTCAACTCTTCATTTTAGCAACTCATATGGAAAACATGCACATATACACTCTCTCTCTCTCTCTCTCTCTCTCTCTCTGTCTCTCTCTCTCTCTCTCTCTCTCTCTCTCTCTCTCTCTCTATCTCTCTCTATCTCTCTCTCTCTCTCTCTCTCTCTCTCTCTCTCTGATGCCTAGCCTACAGTTCTACACATTGTATTGACTTACTGAAGTTTGCTTTTGACTCGGTCTTTGTGGACCTTGTTTTTGACTCTGTCTTTGTGGACTTTGTTTTAGTTTTTGACAATGTCTTTTTGTGAATGACAGGAGTATGCCAGAATTTCTTCCTGCTTTTTTTTATTTTTTATTATTGGTGAGATGATTTCTTACCCTTCAACACACTCATCGTGGCTGCTCCTCAATACTAATCCCCCCAATCCTTTCCCAAAAAGAATAGACATGTATCTTAAGCTCTTATGAATATTTCAAATATTCATAAATATTTCAGCTTTAACAAGCTTTAACAAAGCCCCTTGTGTGACAGGGACACTGAACATCAGGAGAATTTAGTGAGAAGATGACTATAAATTACGATCATCATCCCAGGGAGAATACATTACACTGTAGGGGTAAATCAGTGGAGGCAGAAATCAGAGGACGGGCTGATTCTAATGCATGGAATGGAATAAGCAATGGCATCAAAGACACGTGTTTGACACCATTCCTCATTCTATTCCATTCCATGCATTACAATGAGCTCATCCTCCGATGTCTACCTCCACCAGCCTCCACTGGGGTAACGTCAGGACATAGGGACAGCGGAGCTTGTGCACTGTCTGAAGCTCCAGCTAATCGTCTCCAGTACTTGAGATACGACTCCATTACAAATTTTCCTCTGGCAGGCCAGCTGCTGTCTGTCTCACTGTTGACATGAAGCAGTGGTCCAGCGTTTCGTCAGCGAAGAGCACGGCGTCTTTGACGAAGACTGCGCTGGCCCGGAGGATGAAGGACGCAAACAGGTTGATGTGGATGTAGTTACGGGTACAGTGGAACTTCCTGTAACGGGGGAAACAGGGGGGTTTCATTAAACATGGACACTTCCTCCCCAGAGCCAGGAGAAACATGTTACAGAGTATACGAACAACACCTCAGCCTCAGATGGCTGAAAGTGAGAAAGTGATGAGCTGAACACACCCTAACCACCCAGGGCCAGAAACACATTACACAGCACATTAACACATTAAGACATGACGCTTATATCATATGGCAGACTTAGTATCATCCATTCTGGCATGACACCCCCTAAAGGTTTAACACTGTGCGCTGATTTCCCAGACACACATCAAGGCTGTACTCCTCAATGGAGAGTCTCAAAAGCGTGATTGAAAGTGTGATTCTGTTCAGAACTGTGTTCAGGAAACGGGCCCCATTGAATCATTAGGGAACCATCGAATGGACTGTGTTGGTTGCACCCAGTGTTGGGGAGTAGTTCGTAGCTTGGTGGTCGTTAAACTAAATTCAGATGGTAGTCGTGTTTTCAATTGTTAATTACTTTTCCGCCATGTAGCAGAGTAGTGGACTACTGTCATTACTTGGTACATAAAAAAAAAGGAAAGGGAATTTAACGATTATTCCAGCCCTTGAACATTAGATGTCCCTACTATTTCTTCCCTCACTGCTTCTTGTCTCCCCACTTTGCTCCACCTGACCAGTTGTTTTCTTCCTGGTCACGCACATTCTATTTAGTAAATTTCTTGTCAATATTTGCAATTGTTTTTTATGTCCCATGCACCAACCTCACCAACTCAATTCCTTTTATGTGCAAATATACTTGGCCAAATAAAAGAATTCTGATTCTGATTCTGATTCTGATTCAGATTCTTTCCTAGGGACTGGTCATCTCTCAGTAACTGACTGTTGTGTGTTGGACGAAGTAGTTTCAGTGAAGTGAGTTAGTTTTTCAAAGTAGCTTTACTTTGCCAAACTATATTTCTCTCAAGGGTAGTTTTAGTGCAGTTCAATTTCTTTTCCCCTAAAGTCATTTTCAGAGTAGCTTCCCCAACATTGGTTGTACCTGAAGGCAGTGAACACCGCGATGGCCGTGATGAGGGAGATGAGGGAGGTGGCGTAGCCCACTGTGTAGACCTGGCGGAACGTTGTGAAGTAGCTGGTCTGGGTACACGGAGAGAGAAAACTGCAATTGAATAAATGCATCCAGAGAATGCTTGGCTGGACGAGCCCCAGCCTCACCTGACAAACACTGATAGGCAATGACCTGGTTGACTGCTGAGCCTACGCTGAACATATCGTTCATGTGAAAGTGTCAGCATATTTATCAATAAACAAGATCTACTTGGGTGAGAGAGAAATTGAGGGCATATTTTTCGGTAGTCAAAATCTAGATGTAAAATCGGTCTCAAATCAAGAATAGCATTGGCAGCATGTACTGTAGGTACAGTGTGTGTGTAAGTGTCACCTCAATGTAAGCCACCACAAAGTACCTCAGATTCAGGCTCATCATCATCATCAAACAGACAGGCCTCTTCATAGGGAGGGTACAGTTCAGTCCAGCCGTCCACTGTACAATTCCTAAAGATGTAGACTGGGGGGGGAGAGTACATTATCATGCTTGCTTGCTTTTGTCATACGCCATTTAGCCGATGCTCTTATCCAAAGCGACTTACATTGCAGTGAGTGCATACAGTATGGATGGTCCCAATGGAAACCGAACCCACAACCTAAGCGTTGTTAGTGCCATGCTCTACCAACTGAGCCACAGAGGACCACAGAGGACCAGGTCATGATGCTCTTTGACATTTTGTCAAATGTCAGACACTATCCAGTGTTTAATGGATTTAGAAAGTGGTGGATGATGGCCACGTACAGTAGAACTGCTGTGCTACAGCCCGAACTAAAGCCCTGTACATCTTTCATATGATTTAGACACATTTGTGGAAGTAGGATCAGAGTTTGGAGGCGGATGTGTCCCTTAGGGTTTAAAAAAGTAATCACAGAGACTGAGTTGTTCATATTCAATCCAAAAATGAGGATAAGTACAAAGTACATACAGTCATAATACTTTGTTAACTTGACTACAGTATGTGTAATGTCCTCTTCTATCTGTAGTTTGCCATAATTTAACTTTTCAAGTACAGTAATAATAGCCATCATACTATTTATTATATAAGTACATTTAACAGCTGTATATCATCTGGCTCTAGCTCTCTAGAAATTCTAGAACATGTCGCAGTTACATAACATCCCAGTTTACTGTTCTCTATTCCTATTTATCAGCCTGCAAGCCTCCGTCCTGTCTTCATCCAAGTCAAATTGGCATGTTTGCTCATTTCAGATCCAATGGTTCAAAATCCTTTTGGAAAGGACAGGGGGAGAAAGCTGCCAAAATATGTGTGTGTGTGTGTGTGTGTGTGTGTGTGTGTGTGTGTGTGTGTGTGTGTGCCTGTGTGTGTGTGTGTGTGTGTGTGTGTGTGTGTGTGTGTGTGTGTGTGTCTGCATGGATTTGTTTACCCCTGAATGCTCACCTCAGATAGGGAGAGATACAGGGACTCATGGCAGTCACTGAGCCTTCATAATTCACTCTGAGCTTCACTAACAGATGAACAGGGGGCAATCGCCACACTGTGGGCCAACATTTGTTGGAAGGCATGTTTGTATTTTTTAACATTGACCCGAAATTCTGAGAATATTGTCACAAAAGCACATCACAGTAAAGATACATATTGTATATTTAGCACTCCAAACTAATGTATTAGACACAACTGCATTAACAATGCTAGGGCAATTAGGGTAAATAGCCTCTGCATTAGGGCAATTAGGGTAAACGGCCTCTGCATTAGGGCAGTTAGGGTAAATAGCCTCTGCATTAGGGCAATTCGGGTAAATAGCCTCTGCATTAGGGCAATTAGGATAAATAGCCTCTGCATTAGGGCAATTAGGATAAATAGCCTCTGCATTAGGGCAGTTAGGGTAAATAGCATCTGCATTAGGATAGTTAGGGTAAATAGCATGTGCATCAGCAAACATTCTAGAAGTGAAACACACACTCCAGTTTAGAGTTACATTAGAGAGGCCAGCCAGCAATCAGAAGGTTAGAGAGGCCGGCCAGCAATCAGAAGGTCGCTGGTTTGATCCCCACCCCAGGAGGGAGCTGGATGTGTGCTGGTGACTGGAGGGTTGCTGGCATCATATCTAAGGTGCCTACCACAGCAAGGCACTTAACCCCTAACTGCTCCAGGGGGGGAAAATGGCTGACCCTGTGCCCAGAGCCCAGAGCTCTGTTCTCCCTGAGGGTGTGCACGCCTGTTGTCTCGGGGGGGGGGGGGGGGGGGGGGGGTGCAGAAATACCACATTCCAAACAGTGATTGATTGGTTGATTGGTTGATTGATTGATTGATAATTGATTGGCAAGTAAAAGTATGGTTCTGGGGTTGCTTGAGCAGAAGCTTATTTTGAGTTTGTAAGCCTAATCGTAGGCAATAAATACATTGATATTACATCATAATAGTATGATAAACATGTACTTAACACATGTACATGTACTTAAATTGTAGGTAATGAGCAATTAAACTTCTGGAGTATATCTTTAAGTACATATCAGTGAAGGTAAAAACAGCATTTCTGTCAAGATAAGATAAAGCACATTCTTATCTCATATCAACATCTATGAGGGCCAACATTCAAATTCTGATTTCAAGTAAAGTTTAAACTTTTAACAGTTTAACAAATTACTGGACATATTACTGCCATGTCTAGCAGCGACGGTTATAAAAGAAGGTCAATATCTATCCAGCATGAGCACTCGCTTCTTCACAGTTTCTCTGGGGCCATTCTGTCTCTATTGGTGCATCAAGCACTTCAGTAGCCACACAGTCCCCTACAGACAAGTGACCTATGTAACATCACGACCACGCATTAGGAATTAAATCAGCATACCCAACTGACACTTCTTTCTCTAGCATACGCAACACACACACATGCGCACGTATGCACTCACGAACGCACACACACACACACACACTATCTACCCCCCCCCCCCCCCCCCCCCGTATCTCTCTGAACATTACTCTGACCCAACTGCATATGAAGTGAGATACTTGGACATACAACTCAATCCTGGGTTGAGGCTCTCTATGGAGAGGTATCATGAGGTAACACACACAGTACACATGCTCCAGGGGAGGTACACATGCTTCTGGTGGAGGCAGAAATCGGAGGATGTGTTTGATACCATTCTTCATTCCATTCCATGCATTACAACGAGCCTGTCTTCCGATGCCTACCTCCACCGGCCTCCCCTGGAGCACGCGTACTGTGTGTGTTACCTCATGGTACCTCTCCATCCTTCAGGGTATCAGTGGTTCCTCAGATCCCTACCGTAGCCACGCCAACGGAAAGTCCCGCTTTGTGGCCGCAAATCGGTTTGACATGGGAACCGAAGCAGCACACTTCCAGAGAAAGGGTCGGCTTCGTTCTCATCAATCAGCGCCATTTGGCTGTGAACGCACACCCTATAGGAGTCCCTTTCCCAAGAGATATGGAATGACGTGCTTACCGATGGGGAGAGACGAGAGACACAAGCAGTGTGCTGCCAGCAGTCTAATAGTGCTCTCATGTTCATGACACATATATTACATTTCCACTGCATTAGATGCAGTACATGGCTGTAAAAGTGGGTTATGGGCTGCTTAAATCCAGTATATAGGTGTAAATATGCATGACGGGCTTCAAGTATGTCAATGAAAACTTATTTGCTTCTCTAGAACTCTGGAGAGTTCTTTGCTTCTCTGAGCAACTTCTCTGGAACTGACCTTGATTGCTGGAAAAATGCTGGAAAACATCAGAACAGGAGACGTTGACCACTTGCCCCACGTCAGCTCTGAGCCAGCAACGGATCTCATCCCACTCTGTCCTACAGCCTGGGGGGGGGAGAGGGGGGGGGGCAGGGAGGTAGAGAGGAGAGAGAGAGAGGGGGGGGGGGGGGCAGGGAGGTAGAGAGGAGAGAGAGAGAGAGAGAGAGACAGAGAGAGAGAGAGAGAGAGAGAGGGAGAGGGGGGGGGGGGGGGGGAGAGGGCAAAGACAAGAAATCAATCCATCAACATGAACCACTCTATCCACCTGTCAAACCAGCTACAAAACAGGATGCGACCAGCCATGAACAAACAACACGTCTCCAATGATACACATTAAAAGCCTTAAAGAGGCTGTGACATCCTGAACACTCTGAAGACACCAGATAACACCATCAGGCTCTTCAGACGGCAGGCTACGAGCTTCATGGCATGAGAGACGGAGGCGTTAGAGAGCCAATAACAGCCCTCCAGAGAGAGACAATGCCCCCTCTGGGTCTAGATTCGCTAAGAGACTAATTAAAAGCCTGTAAATGAGTGTGTAATTGGCTCAATCATTGATCAATCAAGGCATCGTCTAGGCGACGGGTGGAGAGGCTCAGCCCTTGGACAGGCGATGACACTAAACGCTCCTCTAGTCCTCACATTCGTCACCGGAGGACAGGCTCATTGTAGTGCATGGAACGGAATGAGGAACGGTATCAAACACGCGTGTTTGGTACCGTTCCTCATTCCGTTCCGTGCATTACAATGAGCCCGTCCTCCGATTTCTACCTCCACTATTGTCCCCTGCTGTGCAGTGCATGAGGAGCAAATGAAATTCAGCCGGGCCAACTGTGATGACTGTCTCTGTAATTATCTCCATTCATCTCCATTCGTTATGCAAATAGAAGACACCAGCATTATTCAACCAAGAGCAGAAAGTCAGGGAGGGGGTCTTCGTTCTACTTTAAACTCACTGGAGTGAAGCCAAACGATATCAACATATCTCATTTGAGATAAAGCTTTGAACTTTTTCAGGCGTAAAATGCTAAAGGAAAATCGATGGTAGATACACACCAAAATACAACTGAGGGGTCAAACTTGAAGACGAACACCCCCCCCAACCACTCCATCACCTCCCCGACCCCTTCACATTAAGATGTCCAATCACAGCAGGGAGCAAGATGACACTGAGCCAAGGCATGCTGGCCCATAATGGCTCCCCCTCTGTGTAGTTAATCCATCCATAGTTTGAACATTTACTTAACTGACCTACAGGCATAGGAGGGCTTTGATGCGATCAAACAATGTTAAGGACGGTCCAGTGAATACAAACCTACTTGTGATATCACTGAATATTCATCAATTGAGAAATTTCTAATCAGTATATCTGCCTGAAGATAATCTCGGAAACCAGAATCTCATTCTGTTCCATGCATTACAATGAGCCCGTCCTCCAATTTCTACCCCCACCAGCCTCCCCCGATCTCATCTCCATTCATGAAGAGTCTGACCAGAGAAAGTAGCCTGAAGGTCACTGGCTTCTAACATTGGAGTCTCGTCTGATACAGCTGCTGGTGTGACCAAATAAATCAAGTATGACGTTGAAAGTTGTGTTGGTACATTTGAGAGGATTTTCAGGTATTTACAAATAGAACATACCTAACCCACATATACATATAGAATACAGTATATTATATATGCTATATAATTTGGGTATATAATATATATATATATATATAGGTTAGGTCCATATATATTTGGACTCTGACACAATTTTTGTTATTTTAGCTGTTCACCAAAACATATTCAAGTTACAGTTAAATAATGAATATGGGCTTAAAAGACTCAGCTTTAATTTGAGGGTATTCACATCCAAATTGGAGGAAGGGTTTAGGAATTACAGCTCTTTTATATGTAGCCCCCTCTTTTTCAAGGGACCAAAAGTATTTCCGGACCTAACTGTATATATATATATATATATATATATATATATATATATATATATAATTGGAGTTGGATTTGATTGATTGTTCTAAAACGGCTCATATGAACACCCATAGTGCCTCCGCTGTCAGCTGTGTCTGCTGATCCTCTGGATGAATAGAGAACTATATTTGTCTTCAAACCACTCTGGGCCCTTCTGTACTATAGACTACTTTTGGTAGCTTTCCTGAGGTGGTTGACATTAATCAGAGTCAATGACATTTTGATGGCATTTGGGTCACACAAACTTTCCAATATCTCACAACATCTGACAAGTCATGTTTCCAAAACCAGCACGTCTTGCAGTAGGAACCACTTTCTAGAAAATTGATTGTCCTTCTTATTAACAACACAACAATCCCATGATGAAATCTAATGTGAAACAGACTCTACATCCAATTCTACATTCTGTGTGTGTGTGTGTGTGTGTGTGTGTGTGTGTGTGCGTGTGTGTGTGTGTGTGTGTGTGTGTGTGTGTGTGTCTGTGTGTCTGTGTGTCTGTGTGTGTGCATGCGTGCACGTGTGTGTGTGTGTGTGTGTGTGTGTGTGTGTGTGTGTGTGTACTCATGTTCAGTTCCCTGGGCTTGTTGCTGTGAGTCTGGCTGAACTGTCCGGGAGGATTGTTCTAGCTCCCGGTCCCAGGGCAGCTGTGTCATTTGTAAAGCCTCCAGACATGAGTCAGTCAGTCAGTCAGTCAGTCAGTCAGTCAGTCAATCAGTCAGTCAGTCAGTCAGTCAGTCAGTCAGTCAGTCAGTCAGGGCTGCAGGAGGAAAGGCAGTGGGTAGGTTTCACTCTGTATCTCTCTGGGGGGGTAGATAATAATAATGTACTGCATGGTTTAAGACATTTTTAGAGCACATTGCAATGTAGAAACCTGCTGGGATGTTAACAGGAAGCTTTGAGAAAGAAACTCTTTCATTCCCATTACTCCACCTTCATTATTTCCCTGTTCTGTGAGAGCATGGAGCAAGTATATCAAAGTACGTTTTGTAAAAGCAAAGTTACTGCTCCCAAAGAAGAGAACATTTTGCCTGATAATCCATATTGTCCATAATTATCCTCTTCAGAAGATTATGGTTTTTTTCATAAATTACATCAATGACATAAACCATTTAATGCTGGACTAATGGAGTACAGACAAGGACAGCCAAACCCCTCTGATCTATGATCAAAAGGACACTTGTCCTAGTTTCATTCTTACAGTACAACCAAGGCTCAAAGTGCACTAGTTTCGTAGAAAACATAAATAATAGACATTCCGTCATTGCTCATTTCATTCAGTTTGACTCATTTTTTTCTTTGCAGAATCACAGGAGGCAGGCTGCCAAATTGGTTGCTGAACTTTTTCAGACATTTTCGATGTGACATTTCCCTATCTATAATATATTCAGTCTTTTTCTTTCCCATCCACAGTGTGGCTACTGCCTTCAATTAACATCAGCTTTATAGGTCATTTAGCTTCATCCCAACAGTTGTCTCCAGCTCTCATTCAACATGATCGTAAAGACCCTGCCCCCCCCCCCCCTCCCCTCCCCCGACACCCCCTACTTCTTTAATTCCTCAACTAAAAAAAAATGATTCTATTCATAGGACTTTATTCACAGACCAATCTAGAGAGGATGAAACAGTGGCCACAGGATTCACAACTCATTTAAGATTAACAATGACTTTTGGAGTGACATTGGAGATTAGACTTCCAGGACATATCAAGACAGGAGAATTACATTCAGCTGCTCCCTGGCCCTGCATTTATTAGAAAAGAGCAGAATAACAGTGGTTTTCTCCTCCCAGGGTGATTAGGGGTGATAAGAACGGTGATCTGTGAACCGTGACCTGTGAACCGTGACCTGTGTGCTCCTTGTCTGGGTTATTCCTTTGCATGTTTAACTGTTCTGCTCTACTTGATGCTTCAACTGAAACATTGCTTTTCTCCACAATTGCATTCACATACAAATCTGTTTAATAGGTATTCAATACAGTATGCTGCTTTGCGGATACTGAAGTACATCGCTGCTCAGAGAGTTCTAGTGTGGGTGTCGGCCACTTACGTAACCCACATCTGCAACTACATAATCCACATCTGGTAATTACATCATCTACATGTGCTTTTCCAGGCTGACAGAGGTAAGATGAGGAGCATTCATGATTCTAGCAAGGTCTCAAGAAGTTCTCACTGAGGCGTCCAACTGAGCCAGTTTAGAGCACTGGGGAAGAGCAACCTCTGGGACACCGTAGGGTTTGTCTGGAGATTAAGTAGAGATGATTAGTGACACATCTCGTTAGAGCGCTGTGACGGCATGTTGGGGAATCTCTGGTCATGTCTGTTTGTTAGTAATTGACTGACTGAAGTGGTTCAGGTCAACCAGCAAACAAAGGTGACATGTTGTTCTCTGCACACTAGGGGGGGTGTCAGCTTAGGTAACATCATCCTTCCTTCCCCTCTCTCTCTCTCTCTCTCTCTCACGCTCTCTCTCTCTTTCTGTGTCTCTCTGTCTCTGTCTCTCTCTCTCTCTCTCTCTCTCTCTCTCTCTGTCCCTCTCTGTGTCGCTCTCTCTCTCTTTCTGTCTCTCTCTGTCTCTCTCTGTGTCTCTCTGTCTCTGTCTCTCTCTCTGGCTCTCTCTTTCTCTCTCTCTTTCTCTCTCTCTGTCTCTCTCTCTCTCTCTCTCTCTCTCTCTGTGTGTCTCTCTCTCTGTCTCACTCTCTCTGTCTCCCTCTCTCTGTCTCTCTCTCTGTCTCTTTCTCTCTGTCTATATACTGTATACAGAACACTGATAGTGTATACAGAACAAAATACCTGTACAAAAATAGATTACAAGAGCTTAGAACAATAAGGTTCTATCTGTGTGAAGTATAGTTCTGAGATATTGAGCATCAAAGATTTCTCATCTCAGAACTTCGACCTGTTAAATAGTGTATTCTTCTGTTATATAGTCATCCTAAGGGTATTTTAAATGCTGAATATCAAAATCCTGGGACAGTTGAAATTGGGATTTTTTAAGGAGTTCTAATGTAACTGTAAATTGTTATACTGTAGTAGAACATAATACTGTAGTTCTGAAAAGTCAATTTCGGTTCAGTTCTATAAGGTTCTATTTGACACTACAAGAGCAAATGTCAGTTTTGATAGAAAGTTATTGACACTTTAGTTAAATAACGAAGAGAATAGTCTTATTTTGTACAGATAATCTAATAACATTGTAAAATATATAGATTTATGTTAATTTATGCTCATGTCAATTGTATGCAATAACGTAACAACTATGTATAAAAAAATAATAATTTCTAAATGGTAAAATCAATATGTACATGTAGCTACCCTCAAATAAAAGCTGATAATCTATAGTTTAACCTCATAGTAATTAAGTAAATAAATCCAAACGTTTGGAGTATTTGCAGAGGGCACTGTAAATATGTTCTGTATATGTAGTATGGTTCTAGTACAGTAGTAGACATTACCAGTCATGGTCTGATTGCGCGCCTCGGTTCTTCTGGTCTGGATGCAGAGCTCCTGAGCCTTCAGGTGCTGGGAGATGATTGCACAGTCTGGATGGATTGCTTCTGCCTGCAGCCAGGTGAGAATGTGGTTATCAGACAGGGCAGACCTGGTCCATGATACATGTATGCCCCCAAACCATAGAGTTAAATGTCTTCAACGTGTTAACATCAATAAGAAAGGTATGTGTGGGACCCTTTCCTGAGTTCTCAGTTGTCATGGTGAATCTCCTGTTAGACACGTGTCATGTATGGTCCCTGGAGCATCAGTGTCTTCAAAGTGTCCCAATACCCAACCCAGTTCAAAGACAAGCAATGGCTTCAAATCCAGAGGAAACATCTGGAGCATGCTCTGCTCCTTCGGGACAACATACTGACTGCTCCTGGCAAACCAATTGATATCCTAATTTATCTTGTATTTAGCCTTTAATTAGCAAAAGGAATGCTGATTTTTTTGACACAAAATCATCCTTTACTCAACTTAATGTTGAGCAGATTGTGTCAGCAGCATATTAAGTAAAACATTCCATATACCATGCAGGCAATTACAGTTATGTGTGAAATGCATTTTGTAAATGCATCTCAATTGTTAATTATGTGCTAGAAAAAGAACCATGACACAAAGACACAGATATTTGCTCCCACTTCATCAGGTGTCATTTTTGCCATCATTAGTGACAATCACTAAGAATGGATATTTGAGACTAAAATAGTAAAAAAAAACATAGGGACTTAAAAAAGAGTGTGTGTGTGTGTGTGTGTGTGTGAGAGAGAGAGAGAGAGAGAGAGAGAAAGAGATAGAGAAAGAAAGAGAGCATGCATAGTCTTGCCTCTCGCTTCCATTTAGAAATGGTAATAAATGGCTCTGGGACATTAATTTAATTTCACATTTGGAAATGAGCTTATTGGATTAAGATATTTACGGTAAACATGCACTCACGTGAGAAAATGAAATACAAATCATTAGCCAGTCGTGTTCTAATTTGATATTCCATCAAAGTTAATATTTTCGAAATATATACAGTATGGCATACATTAGTCTCATAATAAATGACACAGCACAGAAGCGCAAAAGACACTTACCATACTCCAAAGGTTTAGGCATATCAAGAGGAGCTCAATACATTTCGGATGTGGTCTCATTTTAAACAAATTATAGCCCAAAATAGTAAAAAAAATCCCATTCGTGTAGGTCGTAGCGTTCTACTTCAGTCAATCCTGTCTCTTGATCATCACTTAGCAAACTCACAAAAAAAAAACATTTGACTCTGACCGCCGCCCCCGGATGCCTCTCTCACTCCCTCAGCTTTTCAATGACAGGTAAATCCACTTCGTGTGTATTGAAGAGACAAGACGGCACAAGTTCATTGCTCCCTTCCTTTCGGGTATAGAACGGAATGTGTGGGAGACTGAAACGCTTGTGTTGTCTTCTCACCTCCAGGCTGGAGTGGCGGCAGGCGCATCATCACTTCCAGAGAATACCCTCAGAAGAACAGCGCTAATGAATGTCACACGACGCAATAGCTGCGGTTGGGATGACCTGATGCAACTGTAACGAACATCTATCCGTGTATGTTTTTGCAGGCTATTTATTGCATGTGACTGAAAACTGTTTTCAGCTATGTCGGAGTATAACCCCGACTGAACGGAAGCCCATGCCATGTCCACTCAATAATGTCAAATGTTGCCGCTTGGACCGAACTTTTCCCAAGCACACGAAAGGTCGTATCACGTAAAGTAAACCGTTTTGTTGTTGTTGTTGTTGTTGTTTTAATAAACTTGCGTGCTGAAGATCTAGTAGCACGTCATCAGTTTGAGATAATAAATCATACTGTACAGTGCCCTCCATAAGTAATGGGACAGTGAAGTATGTTTTGTTACTGACTCTATACTCCAAAAGTTTGGATTTGAAATCAAACAACTACTATGAGGTTAAAGTATAGATTATGATATTTTATTTGAGGGTATTGGTTTACATATTGGTTCCACCATTAGAAATGGTGGCACATTTTATACATAGTGTCCCTATTTCATGGCACATAACAAGTAGCAGTCCCAGTGACTAGCCTAGCTAAACAGTGGGAGGGCTTAGTACACATCATACACCTACCCCCAAACCCTGCCCCAAGTCCCCAAAAAGTCCTCAAAATCTCCCCATGGTCCCAGGTCAGGGTAGGACCTTGGGGCCATGGCCCCTGGGCTTTTCTGGGGGCCGTTCTCTGAGTTGGGAACACAAAAGTCTGAGGCTTTGGGCCAAGCACCGGCGCCAAAAGTTTGTTTGTAGACATGTGTTTTATAACAGTATTCAGAGGCATGTAACAACATGTAACAACAGTTTTCAGCCCAATCATGTGAAGCAATTATTTGACACTGACAGGAATACCTGCACACAGAACAGAGTGGAAAATGTTGTTGTTTAATTCTCAAGAAATAATGACAGACAAGTCAGGAGTTCAAAAGTCTGGAATGGTGTGATTAAAAATGACTATAATTATTTAGTGTCACTCCTCAAACCAGTCTCTCAAGCCATACAATGTGTGTCATTGTGGTGAAGTGTCTTCATTGAAGACCTCTGATGAATCCTCTGTAGTTTTGAAGTATCAATCTTGATTGTGATCAAGACTTTTAGCATGAAGTTGCTCATGACATGATGTTAAATGTCAATAATTAATCTTGTGTTTCCACTGCGTGAACACGTTTATGCCTTTCCAGATGTCCTTGTTGAGCAAAGTTCTTCCCACAGCAGGTGCACTGATAGGGCTTCTCACCTGTGTGAGTCCGGTAATGAGCCTGAAGGTGCCCCAGCTGAGAGAAACTTCTGCCACAATCAGAGCATCGGTGAGGCTTCTCACCTGTATGGATCTGCTGATGTTTCCTCAGGGCACCTGAATTAATAAAACTCTTTTCACAAACAGGGCAGATATATGGTCTTTCCCCTGTGTGAATCCTTACGTGGTCTTTGAGGGCTCCCGAATGGGAGAAACTCTTCCCACACTCAGAACAACAGTAGGGTCTTTCACCTGTGTGAACCCTAGTATGTTGAATCAATTGACCTGAATTGGAAAATTGTCTTCCACACTCAGAGCAAGTATAGGGCTTCTCTCCTGTGTGAGTCCTATTATGTATCTGTAGATGCTCTAACTTGGAGAAGGTCTTTTCACATTCCGAGCAGTGGAATGGCTTTTCCCCTGTGTGGGTTCGCTGGTGTTTCACCAGTCCTCCTTGTTGACTGAAACTTTTCCCACAGTCCAAGCAGTGGTACGGCCTCTCTCCTGTGTGAATCATTTGGTGACTCTTGAGGTTTCCTGAGTGAGAGAAACCCCTCCCACACTCGGAACAGCAGTAAGGCTTCTCCCCTGTGTGAATACGCATGTGTCTCCGGAGATTTGTTGAACTTAGGAAAGTCTTTCCGCAATCCAAGCAAGGATACGGCGTCTCATGGGTGTGAAACAGCTGATTCCCAAGGACTTGTGTCAAAGAGTTTATCTGTGAGCTTTGTGTACCAGCAGATGATGGCATTAGGCCTATGTCTTCTTCTGTCTTTAATTCAGTTCTCTGTACAACTTTACGCTCTTCAGAGAGTGATGAGCCTGAGTGCTCATGTAAGAGTTCCTCCTGAGGGTAGGAGGATAAGTCGCCGGTGCAGGAAATGACACTCGCTTGGTCTACACTGCCATCTGCAGGAGAGGAGGGGAATAGCAATGTAACAGAACAGTAATAACAGTGTAATAGCAGGGAATCAGAACTGAGATTTATTTGCATGCAATGAATAACAGGAATATTCCCAAATTATTTAATGAATTTATTAATATTGTATTCAAGAATATTTGTATTGAGTTTTAGCAACAACCTTCAGTTTCAGGCACAAAACACTCTCAATATTAGACATGCAAATCCCAAAGGTAGACTTACCCTGTTGATCAAAATTACAAGGCACCTCTTCTTCCTCCTCTTTCACATCCCGAGAGCTAACTGGTTGGGAGTGTGGAATAGAAATTCTGTTATTTGCACAACCAACTGCTATTCAACAGCCTGCTCAGCACGTCGCTCTCTACCACTGGCATAGTACCTAAAGTTACAACTAGCCTAAAGTTAGTTCTACCTGATTGAACACAATGTTAATAATCGTCTTTGCCCGCTTCATGCTTTTGATCTTCATAAAGCCCTAAGCAGAGGAGATATAAAGTAACGAAATGGAGCCTCTCATGATTGTAAAAAGTGCCCATGATCTGCGGTGTACTTAGAATGTGCTACTTACTTCGAGCAAAATTCACAATTTCTCCTTCTTCATCCTTCACTATAACGTGAATTCCAAGTATTGGATCATATCCCATTGGGTTGACAGCCATTCTTTCACGGTTAAGTGCTAGTGATGTAGCTAGTTGTATCAATCAATCAATCCATTCTGATAGAAAATTGCATGAAAACTAGAACTACTGCAGACGTAGAAACTGAGGCAAAACCATTCCTCAAGGACTACAATGGCGCACACAAGTGACATCACAATATTATTTAAGAAAAGAAACAATCATTGATTAATAAAGTACCCTGATTTTGTGTTCAACAGCTCACATAAGTAACTTTTTGAAATACGGTGTCTCAACTAATTCTCGAGATGTGTTTTTGCAACAGAACTTTACCTGGATTCTCGGGTGGCTAGTGCTTCAAGGGAAATGTAGTTTACTAAGATATAACGAGTTTTTTGGATCATACCAATTTAGAAAGTACAATGGAAAGTATTAAAACATACACTAGGTTTTAGCTGTCGTGTAAAACAGATTCAGGTAGAACACTCGAGTTTTACATGTCGATTTATATTCATTCAAAACATTTACATACTGTCACTGATGGCATAAACGTGAAATTAGTCAACTCTCCACCCCCCGCCGGTTTGAACGAGTACTCACTGTCCATCTGTTCTAGTTCTCTTCGATCATCGGATTACAGCCGAGAGCACGCACAGACTTCCCATCCAACTATAAACAGCGATAAAATTCAGAGTGAGTGAAACAAATACCATTTTTCAAACCACTGAGTATTTCCAGTTCACTTCACTACTTGTGAAGTCCAAATACATGCTCAAATGTGGTTTATTCAGCGCCACGTGGCCGGTTGAACTGCTGCGTGTCCATGTCAAACTTCAGATGAAGTTTCAGTGCAACAGATGATAGATAGGCGTTATGCATTGCACAGATTGCCACAGGCTTTGGCTGAAACGTGCCCCACTCGCAGTCTGCTCCAATTAACATGTTTTTAGTGAACAACAAATGTTTGACAAGCTAATTAGGTGTAAGTGAGCATAGATATGAAATAACAAGTGATTATCTGAACCAATTTGTCCAGGTTTAGTTTTTATATAATGTTACTATTACCTGTGCCGGCAAAGTTTGCTATTTGAGACCTTGAGAGCCTGTCTTGTATTTATGAATGCCTCAGGGTCTATCGTCTTCAACTTTTGTGACACTGTTATGAAATGCAAATGTAGTGACAAACCACTTTCTTAGTGACTGTGTAAAACTCATCGTATCACTTTTCCTTTATGGGTCATGTCATGTTTAAAGGACGCCGTATCTAGTCTGCTTTCTTTTCTCACTGAACAAGTAAAAGGTGAGTGTTCTCGTTATGAAGACTGGTGTATTGCAGTAGCACTTGATTTGAAGTGATGCTCATTATCCACAGAAGCCTGAATGTCCATAACTGTCTAAAGTGAAAATAACAGAAATGTGATTCATGGTTTGCACATGAATAAATACGTTGCAAAATGGTCTCCCTGTTAAATTCGCTGTTAATCTGCTAAACGTGGTTTTAGTTTGCTTGGCTGTTGTGTCAAAGTAATGACTATGCATGAATGAAAGGAAGTTGTCTGAGTTGTGTGAATTGTCCAGCAGCTCTTTGTAGTTCTTTTGTTCAGTTTTTCGCTGACATCTTGCAACATTGCAAGTAGCAGGCATGTCATGGCTGTGCTTGGATTGCATTGTGACAATAAAGTTTTATTCTACAATTTGAAATTTTGACCATCATTTTTCTAATAATGCAACTGAATATCGCTAGTGTGAATAGTTCCAACAACAATATCTCACGTTATTTGATACATGTCTATGTTGGATATAGATAATCCATGTTTATCATTGCCTAATATCTTGGACTAATGTCAGACTGCATATTGACTGTTCAGCTTTTGTGAAGTAGGCTATGCTTTTTGTGTATTGCATACATTGCTTGTACTGTTCTGTTTTGGTTTTGAACATCCAATGTGAGTGATTATTTTATTTTTTTCTGCCACAACTTACTATATTCACACTTACTAAGATGCATACCATGTTAGAGGAATGCATTGCATCAGTATGGCAATTCTAAATCTCTCCAATGTTTGAGAATGAGAGCTATTCTTGACAACAATTGTTGTCAAGTAGATGTTCACATGCAAGTTTATTGTTATGAATCCTCAGTGTCTCGGGCTCACCAAAACCCAGCTGTGCTGGTTTTGAGCTTTGAAAAGCACTTCCTTGTGTCCTCCTAACCTGCATTTTTCTCTCTGATACTAACTTCTCTCTAAACGTATCCCCTAGCTTCTCCCTGTCGCTTCTCCCTTTGTCTCTCTTTCTCTCTGCTGATTCGTGACCTAAGATGGATCGAAGAGACCCCTATAACCAACCAATGGATCAGCCCAGGCCTAACCCCCATCGTGGAGGCAGGCCCCAGAATCCACCTGCTGCAGGGGGGTTAAGACAGGGGAACGGACCAACAACCCAGGAGAGAGTTAATCTGAATGGAGATGACATCCACGTGGGGAGGAGGCAGAGGAGACCGACCCGCTTGTCCCAATCTGAGAGCCAGGGCTCTGGGGCCGAGGAGGAGTGGGCGGCCCGTGCCCTGATGGAGGCTGGTCCCTACGGCCAGAGCCCTGTCCTCCAGGGCATGCAGGGGGACCACGTGTGGTATGACCGCAGCGCCTACGAGGAGGCCGAAAGCACCTACCGCAGGAGGATGGCCGGCGGCAGCCTGGGGAACGGAAACCCATCGCTATCATCCTCCCCCAGGAACAACCCACCCTCCAGGGCACCCAACACCTCCCGCACCCTCACCTTCCGCGCCAAACGCACCAACGGCCAGCAGCAGACCCACCAGGACCAGGAGCAGACCCCCTCCCCTGGCACCCCCCGTCGCCAGCCGGGCAGGAACCGCAACCGCTCCTCCTCCGAGGAGGCCAACGGAGGAGGACGGGGAAGGGGGGGCTACAGAGGGGGCAGGAGGAGAGGTTTCTCTGAGAACGAAGGCAGGCCACGAAGGGACAAGTATGACAACCCCCCTCAGGGAATGGGAGAGACGTTTGACTTGTTTTGAAACTGTATTTTTGGTTTTGATTATAATTTAATTATTATTTTTTCGGTCTGTCTGCATTTTTGTTTGGCCCTTTTTCATTTGAGCTAACTAGCCTATTCTGTGTGGGTTTTGATTTTTGTTTTGTTGTTCTTTATTTCGTCCATAAAGCTTTATGTAGATAGATGTGACCAGTTCCTAATATTGTATGGCTTTGGGCAGTGTGACACGAGGGGCCCATCTGTATGTAAGACCCTCATTCCTCATTTCTAAGCCCCCTATTCCTCATTTTTAAGCCCCCTCTCTGATGCTAGCTATATCCATAGACGTCCCCAGTGGCCCAGCCTAACCTCCTATAAAGGGGGAGTGGTGGGCAATAGCCAAACCATTGTTCTGCTAAATCTACTGTTTGCAGACGGGGCAGTTTTATTGCAAAGAGAGGGGAACGGATACATGCCTGTCTGGGGGGTTTTAATGCATCACTAAAGGGTGATAACTGCTCCTGGCCTCATGTCTGGTCTTAACATGTATTTAAACAAATTGTTGATTTAAAAAAAATTAACATAATAAATAGCCTATTGCAAATGTGTTCACATGCCACTTGAACAAGCGAATATGATGTGGCTACTTTTAGGAAACAGATATCTAGGTCTGTTTTTGTGTGCTTGTTTTACCACGCGCTTGTTTATCTTCGATTTGGTTTTGCAGTCTGTCTTGTTGCCCCTCTCGTTGTTCCTGCCATGATCTCGTCTGTGACTTTGCACGGTGTTTTGATGCAGTAAAAACTGTTCATGGCCAGCTTCCTAATTCTATCTGTTATCTAGTGGTATGCTGTGCAGTGCAGTCTAAGTCACTCTAGCCGGCATCCCATCTATTCAACTAATGTCACTGTAAAGGAGTTAGTTTTATTTATTAAATTTTTTTACACTGTGACCAATTTTCTCCCCTCTCTTTCTCCCTCCCAGTATCAAGATGAGTGGACTAGAGTGCCTTGCCCAGGAGAACATCTGGTTCGAGAAGTCCAAATATGACGAGGCCGAGACACGCTTCTACGAGGGAGCCAACGGCCCCTCCCATCACCAGGTACGGTTTAAGTCCTGCCCCCCCCCCCCCCGGATCACAGAGCAGTTAGATGGACCACGGAAAGCTGGTCCTGAACAAGCCAGGGGCGGCCATCCCAATAAGGCCAATCATAATGATCACATTCATGCTTTAAGATGTATTTGGTGATATACAAGTTGAAAGGTTTGGAAAACCTTTTATCTTAGCTATGATTGTGCTGCAGTGTCGTACCCTGTTAAGGTTACCATACAGAGCTGTGTGTGTGTCTGAGAGACATCCTGCTACAAGGCTGAATTAAGGCCCTCATGGATGGACGCCTGGGGCTCATTTACATTTATGGCATTTAGCAGAAAGCGCCTTTATCTAAAGC
Organism: Argentina silus; assembly: GCF_951799395.1. Taxonomy (NCBI): domain Eukaryota; kingdom Metazoa; phylum Chordata; class Actinopteri; order Argentiniformes; family Argentinidae; genus Argentina; species Argentina silus. Next base: position 3,993,187 of record NC_139672.1, on the reverse strand, counting down.
GACTTACAACAAATACATTTGACTAAGTGAATCATCTATCCATCAGTCATCGTAAGAAAAATTAATCTATGGTAGGACCACAGGCTATTGGCAGTCCCAATGCTAGAAAGAGGAAGATTTTCTTTCTTTCTTTTTTTCTTTTTTTTCCCCCTTTAGTTACAGGAGATAAACTTGCACAGGGGGGTAGTGGGGATGAAGAGGTCTTTAGGAGGGACAGTTAAGATGTAGCCTGAAGAGATGGGCATCCACGTAGGGGCGGCGGTGCCAGACAGCCAGCCGAGGTGGAAGAGCGCAGTGATCAGGCAGGGGTTTGGGGGCTGACTGTTGCAGCCATCTCAGATAGCAACGAACTGTGTGCAGCATGTCTGGGAAGGCTGCTTGAAGCTCATGTTGCTTCTGATGGCAGCAGCTGCATGGCCTGTCAATCATTGGTCTTTTCCACAAGGGCTGTCGCATCTCACACACACACACACACACACACACACAGAATGCTGCTCTGAACTATGTGGGGATGCGTGTGAGTTAAGCCACTAAACTTAAAGTAGCTCAGCTGATGGCAGTCATCAAGTGCTTTGGCAGCTGTCCTCACTGTTCAAATTGGTGCCTGTGTCAATGTCCATTGAGTTAGGACACCTCCCCAGTGCGTCTCTCACTCCTGGTACACTCTGTGTATGTGCTCTCCTGTGTGCTGCTAGCCTCTGGCCTGCCAGAATGTGTCGAGTCTTCATCTCCAGTTTCACCATCCATGCTCACCCATCGCTGCATATGTCAAAACAGACCATGCGCTGCCTGTACTGCTTGAACCTGGCCTACATGTGTGTGTGTGTGTGTGTGTGTGTGTGTGTGTGTGTGTGTGTGTGTGTGTGTGTGTGTGTGTGTGTGTGTGTGTGAGTAAGTGGTTGGATGCCTCGCCCTACCTAGTCTGTCTGTTTATTGCTGCGTCTCAGTTCTCCACCCTTCTCCACAAGTCTGCACCCGTGTACCACACACACACATTCAGGAGAAGGGTGGGGAAATGGGCCACAGCGTCATGTGTCTGTCGGCTTGCCTGCTTCTGTCTGTTTGACCTGCTCCTCTCTCCCACCCACCCACCCACCCCTTCCCACCGTCGTGCCACCCCTCACCCTGGCCGCAGGAGAGAGAAACTAGTGCCATCCTGCAGGAAATTGCTAACGCCCGCCAGAATATCCAGAAATCCCTAGACGGAGTGAGTACTGTACTCTTAATGTCCCACAATCCCCCCTGTCCCAGGAAGTCCTGTACTTCTAGTGTACTGGCACCGGCTCCAGTACAGGGGGGAATAACAGCACCGCTACAGTTTATAACACAGTCATAATCCCTTGTTGGGGGGGTCGTAACATGAGCTAATATTTCAGTATCCTGTGTAATACAGAGTTAGTAATGTACTTATTCCCCCTAAATGAAATGAGTACTGATGTCTAATGTCCAACTGTGTGGAGGTGCTGTGCTTTGTTTTTTTAACCTCACGTTGCCCATCTCATCACTGTCCTCTGAAGCCTGCTTGCCCACGCTCTTGTGTGATGAGTAACCATCATCTTGATTCCTGCACATATTAATGAATGATCTGCATCGTCTAGCAATGTGTGTGTGTGAGAGATATGGTCAGTTTGTAAAGCGTTGTGTATTTACTGCAGGTAATGCGTTGACGCTGTGTTGGGTTTCCATAGACGGTTGCACACCAGTGATTTTCATGCTGAAATGTCACATCAGTGGCTGTTGCTTGAAAGATCAGATCCATCGTCATTAGTGTGACACACGTCAGCGGTGTACCAGAAAAAAGGAATTGATGTAGTTCAGTCAATTATGTTTGTCAGATTAAGGCTGATGCCCTTTAGCTACGTAATGCTAAATGGTTTCAATCGGTCACATTCCTCTATTTCAGAAGTGTCAATATTGAACACAGTTCCTTGATCAAAAGCAGGACATTGCTGACGCAAGACCAATGACCTATGGAGCTGGCCCTTGTCTCTACTGCCTAATTCCTTCCTCTTTTGTCATTAGCAAACCGTTATCTCAGTCCAATTCCTAATAACTCTCTCTCTCTCTCGATCTCTATCTGGGTGCAGATGTAGCCTCCACGCCTACAATCCTTACTTCTCTCTCTGTATGTAACTGGGTGTTTATGTATAGCACTACAATCTGCCTCTCTCTCTCTCTCTCTCTCTTTCCTCTGCCCTTTCTTCCTTCCCTTAACCCCCACCATCCCTTTATTAACCGCCGGGCCCAGGTGAAGACCGCCCTGCAGTCAGGCAGAGGCCACTCCCGCCCCCAGAAACGCCAGCACCGCACCGTAAGGGCCTCCAGCGGAGAGCTGCATGTGTTTGGTGGTGCTCTGCTCCCTGGAATGGCGTGTGACTGCCACAAGACCCTTGAATGCCTCGCCCTCCCTCCCCTTCACACAAACACACACACACACACCCCTACTAAAATAATTTGTCTGGGGGCAGACCTGCATGTTCACCCTCTGAAAACGTGTGTTGAGATTGCCTCCTGAAGAAATCATGTTGTTTACACAGCGCTTAGCGTTGTAAGTGGAAGCATTAGCTAATGATGATGATACTGAGGGGCTTGGAGCGTTACATTCCGGAGGTCTGAGCTCTGGGTAGAGCGTGTGTCTGTCTCTGAAGCATGGTGTTAACTGTGTTTCTCCAGCCCAGCATGTCGGCGTGTTGGAGTGCATTCATGCCTCACCTGTGTCTTATAAGGGACTGTCACCCCATGTTCCTGTGTTGGGTTACCTGTCAGTCACTCTTTAGACACTGTTCTATGGCACTGAAATGAGCAAGTCCCCCCCCCCCCCCCCATGTCGCCGTCACTGTGACCTTACTGCCTCCCAGTCGTTGACCAGTCTGTGTTTGTCTACTCTACAGTCAAGCTCACACGCTGGAGGAGACCAGGAGCTCGTCTCACGAATGAAGAGCCTGGAGCTGGAGAACCAGAGTCTGCAAAAAGGTGAGAGAGAAAGAACTGTATATATCGTCTTTGATGAAATGTGATGCTCTCTTCCTCCCGCACGGTTATTGATCTTGTCTTGCTCTGTGTGTGTCTCAGTGGTGGAGGACCTCAGAGCAGCCATGTTCAAGCTGGAGTCCAGAGTGTGCCTGTTGGAGAAGTCCCCCTCCGCTGTCCCATTTGCCAAGGTGAGGGACACACAGGGCTAATGATGGGTGTAAGGATTCAGTTCACCAGTAAACTCTTACTTACTAGTGCCAAAAAGCTTGGCCTGAATGTAGTGTTAGAAACGGTATTGTTAAAAATGTGAGTAATAATGTTCCCTTCCTTTCCTCCGCTCAGGCCGTCCCCGTCCACCAGGTCAAGGTGGTGGAGCAGAACGGCGACGATGAAGACAGCGACATCGACCTGTTCGGCAGTGACGAGGAGGAAGACGAAGAGGCGGAACGCCTCAAGGAGGAGAGGGTGGCCGCATACGCCGCCAAGAAGTCCAAGAAACCCACCCTCATCGCAAAGTCTTCCATCCTGCTCGACGTTAAGCCTGTACGTACCCCTCACCCCCCCTGCCCCCCCACCCCACTGTCCTCCGTCTCACTGTTCTGAAGGCCACAACAAGCCAATCTTATTGACTCATTTATTGTCTCTACAGTGCAAGTCTTCTCCTTGTGTTGTAGAGAGCTGTATAATCTGTTTAGCATGATTAGTCACTAAGCTTTGTGTATCTAATTATCTCTCTCTCTCTCCCTCCCTCCCTCCCTCCCTCCAGTGGGATGATGAGACAGACATGGCTAAGCTGGAGGAGTGTGTGCGTACAGTGCAGGCTGACGGTCTGCTGTGGGGCTCCTCAAAGCTGGTGCCCGTGGGTTACGGCATCAAGAAGCTCCAGATCCAGTGTGTGGTGGAGGACGACAAGGTGGGAACAGACATGCTGGAGGAGGAGATCACCAAGTTCGAAGACTACGTAAGCACCCGCCAGCCCAGGAGACCACTCGCTGTCGTTAGCATCATAAACACTGCCCAAAACATAACAATTTTAATACGGAAAATCATGTATTTTATACCGTATTTTTACGCAACATAAAAAATGGCGCACCATGTACTGAACCCAACTTTATTAGTTGATCTTTATTGATTCATCAAATATACAAAATAAATAAAATCACAATGATAAAGCTTTGATGATGATGAGCATTCACCCTAAATGTTTGTTTGTTTGTCCATTTCAGGTCCAGAGTGTCGACATTGCTGCCTTCAACAAGATCTAAGCCCCACCTTCCCCCACGTCATCCACAGCTGTTACTGCTGCTCTCGGCTTGCACGGTTGATAATAAAATGCTGAGCTTTAAAGCACAAACATGTGTCCTGGTTTCTTTTAGGATTCACACTCTGAAAGGGGAAGGTGAAGATTGTGTACATTTGACATTTAGCAGACGCTTTTATCCAAAGCGACTTACAACAGTATTGAGTAAGACATATACATATACTAAGAAATAAATAAGTAACATTACAGTATAGCGAACAGTTCATGCGGGATGTTTATTAGTAGAGCACAATTTCAAAGTGGACCCCAGCCCCACCCAGAACCCTGGGTAGAGGGGCTGAGTGAAGGCCGCCTTGAGTCTGTGAAGGAGGGTCACGGTGTCCGTGACGCTGTAGAAAGACAGAGTTCCAGCCCTGGAGTCCAGATACACGCCAATCCTTCTGGAGCAGGGAACAGCTATCGCCACGCTGTGCTTATCGTGTTGTAAAGAGCAGCCGGAATGAGAACAGTCCAGACTCCAGGATTTAGAGTTGTGTCCCAGCTTGCAGTCGCTTCCCCCTCCGTGCCTGGTCATTCCGCTGTAGCAGACTCCTATGGAGACCCCCCTACTGCCGCCCCACTCTGCCTCCCAGTAGCAGCGGCCGGAGAGGGCCCTCCTACACAGGACCTGGGCCCAGCTGGTGAACCGTTCGGGGTGGTCCGGGTATGGCCGAGGTTCACCCTGCGTCGTCGCCTCCCTCCTCCCATCGGAGAGGCTGAGATAGGGGTTTGCGGTGTTCACGTCTAGCATCATGGCAGTAGTGTCTGGGTGCAGAAAATAGTTTGGGTTGTCAGGGTCCTGTGGTAATAATTTGCGTTATGATGAGTCATATGTCAAGTTCTTTTTCACAAGATTGTTAATCAAATGACGATTGCTTACATTGTAGAAACTCTGATCTTGTCCTTGGCTCTGAGATGTGGGGTGGGTCTGTGTTTTTCACTGTCAGGGAGAAGAGAGAACGAGATTAAAATTGGTAGAAACAAGTTCTGCTCTTTACCACAATGAAATGATTGGTTTTGATATGCTAGGATTCAGCTGACATACCTGTCTGACTAGAGGTCTGTTGGCTGGTTCCCTTCAGTGAACTCTGCTCCTCTTTCACTACAGATAAGAAAAGGGAGAGAACATCATTCATTGTGGTTGTTATTCTCTGCAGCCTGTCAGTCAAATGTGTTTATTTTGATGAATACTGTTGAAGCTTTAGCTACCTTTATCAGAGATCTTGATAAGCTCTCTCTCACACACGTCCTCCAGACGGTCTTTCAGATCAGCAAGTGATCCTCTCACAGTTTTGTGCAAAAGATACGGATGGACATCAACGCAGGCGAAGTCCACACTCTTCACAGGGGAATAGAGAGACTTGCACCTCTATCAAGGAGGAAGATAACACACAATGAATAATAAATGGCTTGAAAGTGGGGAGAGGAAGTCACTTTGGTATCAGGATGTGTCTATTCAAATGAATAGAAAGTCAAAATTCAAATAAAGTGACATCAGTAAAGTGACCTGAAGGAAGTGGATGTGGTCCTCTGTGAGTGAAAGCTGCTCCAGCTCCGTGTCTCTCCTCTCCAGCTCATCCAACTCCCTTCCAACCCTCTTGAGAAGTCCCTCAGCCTGGCTCAAAGCACTCTTCTCCTGGGCTCTGATCAGTTCTCCCACCTCACGGTGCTGGTTCTCAATGGAGCGGATCAGCTTTGTGAAGATCCTCTCACTGTCCTCCACTGCTGCGTCTGTAGAATGCTGGTTGGAGGGTGTTATAGTTGTACAGTTACGCATAATATTCTATATGAATGATGTGTTCCTTGTTTGTTTGTCATACTATACTGTGTGTGCTGTGGTATGGTTTCCTACAAAATGATACTGATTAGTGCAGGTCTGTATGCAATATTAAAGTTACCTATTTCTCATGTCATGTACTGGTGGAGGTAGAAATCAGAGGACGGGCTCATGCATGTAAACGTGTTTGATACCATTCCTCATTCTGTTCCATGCATTGCAATGAGCCTGTCATCCAGTCATTCTACCTCTACCAGCCTCCCCTGGTACAGTCCCTTTAAATGGTTCTGTACTCACCTTGATATATCTCACAACATGTCTGAGCTCCTTCTCTCTCTCCTTGACTTTCTGTTTAGATCTCATGAATGCCTCCTCCAACTGTCTCTATGGGGAATTATAAGGAAGAATTATCATTATGCCTTGTATGATAAAGATATTTCGAAGCAATTTCTCAACAGAAGTTTAAGTTCAAAGAGTAGTGTCATTTCTCCTGGGAGTGTATGACAGCCAAATGAGAGAGTAATGATACCTGTTGCGCTATTCTTTCTGCTGCCACGGAGACGGTGTCATGACCCTTGTGTCTTTCCTTTGTACACTGAGTACAAACACCCTGGTTATCAGTTCGACAGTAAACTCTAAGCAGTTTGTCATGACGAGGGCACAGCTTCTCCTTCAGCTGGCTCAAAGCTTGGATCAGTTTGTGTGCTTTGTCTGGATAGTGCTCTTCATGTACTTTAAGATGAGTCTCACAGTAGGAGGCCATACACACCAGACATGATTTAACAGCTGTGTTCTTTCTCCCAGCGCAAACATCACACCTAGCATCCTCAGGCTTAGGACTACACCGAGGAGGTGCTGCTTGGAATTCTGTCCTCTGGAACTTCTCCACCACCTCAGCCAGCACAGTGTTCCTACTCAGAACTGGTCTTGGGTTGAAGCTCTGCCTGCACTGGGGGCAGCTGTACATCCCTTTATGCTTGTTCTTGTTCCAGTAGTCCTCAATACAACCTGTACAATAGCTGTGTCCACAGGGAATAGTCACCGGGTCCCCCAGCAAGTCCAGACACACTGGACAACAGAAATGGTCCTGATCTACTGAAATACTTGTTGTTGCCATTCTCCGCTAATACGAACAGGAACTGAGAGAGACAAAGATGGGTGTGTGCTGGAGGTGGGTGTGGGTGGTAAGTGTGGATGAATGGTTCTCCAGTTTCACCCCACACAGCCTGCGGCGTCCAATCAAGAGCAGGGGCTAGGCTACTGGTAATTTGGATATATTTTTACGCACGGAGTTCGGGGACTTCAAAGTAGGACTACGCACAGTACACGTACGGTACTTGTATGCTACAATACAACAGACTGCTATCCTAATCAAATAACTCTTTATTAATCTGTTGTAATCGCAGAATCTACTCAACTCAAATAATTACGAATCTGTCCCGATATTAGGGCATGCGTTTCTTCATACGCTTCGCGTGTGAGACATCTGCGCAACTACACCTACAGTAGATGAATTCAGATTTCTAGAGTGGGAGTAGAGGCACTGTTCTAATAACCACCATTGCACTTCCCAATATTTCCTACTTGTGAGGGACCTGCACTTGTGCACAATGATTAGCCTACTTGCAATGATTGTGATATATTGTTTCACTGACTTTAGACAACTGCACCTATTGTGCATACGTGGCTCTAGAAAAGAGCGTTGAATGGCTAAAGTGTAAATGTAAAATGTCAAAATGAGTTATAAATAAGTTATAAACTATAACAACAGCAGCTTGTGTGTAGTCCTACAGTATTAGTCATATTTAAGTGTGTTGGCATAACATAAGGAGAGCGACAGACACAGACACACACACACACAAACACACACACACACACACACACACACACACACACACACACACACACACAAACACACACGTCTACCTATATGCAAACACACATACACAAACAAACACACACACACACACGCACAGGCACACACACACACACACACACACACATGCATGCACACACGCACATTACTCAGACTGGCTAAATGAGAGCTAGACATTGAGACTGTGGAAGTCTAAGCTAGAACAAAGTGAACTTGAATGAGAGTGGGTGGATGATAAACACAATGGAAAAAGAATACAAGTCAATGATGTACTTCAGTCATGGTGTTTAGGAGATAATCAGATGGTTTATTTATCTCAGTCCATTTGACAGAAAATGCTATAAGGATCAAAATAAGACTATAAGGAGAATTGGGTTAGGGTTAGGGTTAGGGTTAGGGATGGAGAGAGGGAGGAGGGGGGAGGGAGAGAGAGTTGGGGGCTGAGGGCTGGGGGCTAGGGGGCTGGAGGGCTGGAGGCTAGGGAGCTAGGGGGCTGGGGGCTAGGGGGCTGGGGGCTAGGGGGCTGGAGGCTAGGGAGCTAGGGGGCTGGGGGCTAGGGGCTAGGGAGCTAGGAGGCTAGGGAGCTGGAGGGCTGGGGGGCTGGAGGACGGGACTGGGGGGGGGTTGATGGGAAGGTAGGAAAAGTGTGTGTGGGGGGGGGGGGGGGGTGGTGGGGAGGGTTTGCAAAAATAAAAAGAAGGACCGCAATCATCCTTAACAGGACTCCTTCTTTTTCTTCTCTCTCTCATTCCTGCCATTCACTTTCTTTCCATCCGGGATGTCGGCCCTGTTCTGTCGCTTGAAGAACTTCATGAATCCTTTCCTTGAATGGATCTGAAACGAGATATGGTATTAAAGTACAAAACCACATAATGACAACAACTTCGGGCTTTATAACATGATGATCAACTGTTTTTGACCCTGTTTTCATTAAAGTAATGTAGATAAGTCCAATGATTCATTGAAGTGCCAGTACTGTACCTTTTTCTCAGCTTTCTCCAGCTCTATGGCCTTCATGGCGAGCTGATCTCTCATCTCCTGTCTCTCCTTTTCATCCTCGCAGTCCTTCAGCTTCTGCAGCTGTCGCAGCTCCTCCCTCTCTCTTTCCAAGGTCTCCACTTCTTTCTCCTTGGTCAGACACTTCTCCACAGCCTTGTTCATCCTCCTCTCCATCTCCCTCATCTCCTTCCTCTCTCTCACAGAGAGGGCCCGGAGACAGCTAGCGGACTTTTCCATTTGAACAGAGTAGAGTTGGGAAGAGTAGAGGGCCTCGCTGAGACTATCTATCTCTCTGGTCTTCTCATTATTGTCCATTCTCCGTTCCTCCTGCTGAGCAGCTAAGAGGGTCTGGAGGTCCACGTGGGCCTTGGACATGTCATCCAGTTGGGTTTGTAGAGACTCCAGGGTTTGTTGGAGGGTGGCCATCTCATTTCTCTCCTCCATCTTCCTCTGCTCTGCCTCTCTGGCCTGCCTCTCCATCTCCTCCCTTTCTGCTCTCCAGTTCTTCTCCTGTGAGGCACAGAGGTTCTGGAGGTCTGTGTGGGCTTTGGCCATTTTGTCCTGTTTTCTTTTAGACCTCTCCATAGCCTGAAGGAGATAGTTGATTTGCTTCTCTTTCTCTTTGACCCTGAATATCTCCCTCACCTCTACGTCTCTCGCCCTGCTCTCCATTTCGCTCCTCTCCTCTACCCATTTCCTCTCTCTCTCCTTGGTAGCTTCGGCCTCCTTCTCAAGGGACTCCACTTTGAGGCCAAGAGAAAGAATGACGTCATCTTTTTGTTTGAAGGTGGAGAGTCCCCACTCAACAACATGCCTCCTCCCTGTCTCTAGACCTTCTCTCTCCTTCTTCCACCTATCCTCCAGGGCCCTGATGGTTCTCTGCTCGTTTAGCTGGTGGTTGTCTAGGAGCTGCCAGAGAGAGTAGAGCTTCTTGTCCTTCTCACTCAGAGCGGCCTGGTACTGTGCAGTCATCTCTCTGCTCTTTCTCTCCATCTGGAGCCTACACATCTGCATATTGTTACCTATAAAGTCTCCCGTAGACATATTTTGGAGGGTCTGCCTTAGGTGAAAAATCGTGTTGTCCTTTGATTTAAGCAGATCAACAATCGTTCCTCTCTCCATCTTTAATTTGTTGTGAATAAAGGCATGCTAATTAATCGGTTGAAAAGTTGAGTGTGAAATCAAAGCAGTCTTGTCTGAATACTATTTTAGAATCATTATGTTTTTATTGCGCATTAAACGTCGGGGCATTGTTGCGTCTGTTGTCACGACAACAATGCCCAGCAAATCCCCACGCAGTGCTAAAAAATGTTCTCGCTTTGCCAATATTCTAAAATGACGTGGTCATTTTTTTGCAAAGTGTAAAATAATGTATATTGACAATAAAGTGGCCATTTAGATCGTTTGAATGCTTCAAATATTGTTTTGCTCCTATATCTAATAGGTTACGTATGTTGCGTACACCTGCACCAGTGAACAGTTTTTAAAATGTAGGGTTAGGGTTAGTGTTATTTATTGTTTCGTCAAAATCTACTGCCTTACAACTTCTTACTTTTAAATGTGCGACCATGAGCAATTTCCAACATGAATCCATTTTATGCGTTACACAGTCAGCATATCACGGTTGGGAATCTGTAGCCTAGGCCAGTGTTCTTTTTACCACCACTCATACTAGGGCCTTCACCTGGGTCAGAATCTTGTCCAGGGCCCAGTTCGGAGTTTGCATTTTTCCATTTTAAAAACTTCTCCATCACTGTCAACCACGACCTGTCGCATGCGTCACTACTTCTCTTGTCTCTATGCAGGAAAGAGGCAATTAGCTACCTGCAGCCACCCGGACGAATATTACATTACTCTGCCAGTCACTATATTACAGCACAGACACTCGACAATGGCATATTATTTGCAGATAATAATTAATAAATGTTAATTAAAAAAAAGTGAAATTGGATAATTTCTCACGGCACACCCAACGATCTCTCACGGCACACTAGTGTGCCGCGGCACAGCGGTTGGGAAACGCTGGGCTAGAGAATAGGCTGATCCATGTAAGCAAATGTGGCAAGCAGACACATGCAGGTTATTCATCAAAATCACGCTACAACACACTCTTTAGAGTACAATTCAAATGGATAAATATGAGACCGTTTATGTAGATGTTTTTTGTATTTTTATGAACTGATGGAACAGATTGAAACAGATTGAGTGTACAAACATACACTTGTAGATGGAGTTACTGTTCGTCAACTTGTTAGTCCAGTTTTACAGAGGTCACCCAATAGCCCTTATTTACAATAGGGACAATGGGAGGTAAACACTAGTGGAAACACTCAAAGACGGGCTTGAGAATTCTATCTGTGAAACATGACATTGATTCCACTGTTGTCAGGAACTCTGTCCTTAGATCTGTGTGTGTGTGTGTGGATGTGTGTCTGTGTTGTGTTATGAGCCCAATAAAAAGTGTACAAAGAAAGTCAAGACTGTAAAAGTTAAATCTTCTTTTTTAATGTAATCATGTCACAATGTTACACTTGTTATATATTACACTTGATGAAAATTCATTGTTACAGGTCTCTCTATAAAAACAGAGAATACAACAACAACTTTATAAAAAACTAATACTGCATCACACGCATGCGAAATTAAACAGAAATTAAATTTAAAAAAAATTAAACAGCTTTGGCACCACTGGTGTGCTAATTACTATTCAATTACGATGTATAATTTAAGGTTGACTTGGTCTTCCATAACGGCACTCTAGCCAGATGTCTGGACAGCCTCTGCCCCCCCAGGGCTACTTCCTCCTGGGGTGGGAGCGCCGCTGCATCAGCCTCTGTCTGGAGCCGGGGAGTTTGGAGCCTGAGCAGACAGAAGTGGAGTTAGTCAGGAGCATCTTGGGAGAACCTGGGGTAGAGAAAGGTGCAAAGACTGGGATAGCTCAAGTGTAGTGATAGCTCAAGTGCTGCTAGTAAATGATTATCTTATCTTTATTAACATCATATGAACCATTTGTCTAGAATTTCTCAAACTATGGTGCTGCGTGCAAATTAAAGACACTTTAAAAAAGCCTATGAATTTTGCATTTCTAATTGCCGATAGGGTTACACTTACCAAATGGTGAGAACACAAAGCCACCGAAGGTTGGGACTGCAAGTCCTGGACCCCCGAAGGGGTTCATGCAGGCAGCAGGGCTTTGGTCTAAACCAGGTGTAGCAGAAGTCACTGGGAGGAGACAGAACATTAGTAACTGCTTCAGCTATCCTTTGGTTTTATTTACCTTCCAGCCTGTCCTTATTTGCCATTACACAATCTCAGTAAACAAACACCTACTGCCCAGAATAGATGTTCTAGTTATGCCAGCCAGGTGTTTAATAGTAATGTGCTCTGACATGAACGTATGTTTCTTTGGTGTGTGTCATCATGTCAAAATTGGATAATAATAATAATAATAAACTAGTAAGTCTATCTATGACAATAAATATGCTTCTTTTATGCAGTTGGGCCTACAAACCATCAGATGTGCCTCAAGACATTGACTCACCTTGTGCTTCTGTCAGGAAGTTGGACTTTGGGGACTCCACTATAGCCACATCTCTCACTAGAAAGGAAAAAGTGCAGTGAGAGGTACAGTATGTAAAAACAGAAGAATATCATTTATTCAATGTTTTTCTCAATTTTTAATTTCAATCAGATGTCTCTGTTGCACTGTCCTCTACCTTTTTCATAGATGCCAACAAATCCCCCCTGGCAGACTTCCTCCAAGAGCCCTTTAAAATCAGCCACAGCGGTCACCACAAGGCCAAAGGTGAAGTTGGGGTCAAAGGTGACAGCTGGCATGTCCCTGAGCACAGGAGGAGCACTGAGGGACTTACAACTCTGTAATAAGAAACAAACATAAAGATGCAGACGGACCAATTTAGTGTTGTTTTTGTTTCTGTTTTTGTTCTATAGTGTTGTTTTGGTTTCTAATCTACATTTTCAGAGAACTAGTTACCTGTAGGAATGAGATGTGGTCCTCCGTGTGTGACAGCTGCTCCAGCTCTGAACCTCTCTTCTTCAGCTCAGAGATCTCCTGCTCCAGCTTTGCCAGTAGCACCTCAGCCTGACTCACGGCAGTCTTCTCCTGGGCTCTAATCAGCTCTCTCACCTCAAAACGCTTCAACTCAATGGAGCGTATCAGCTCAGTGAAGACTTTCTCACTCTCCTCCACTGCTGCCCGTGCAGAACGCTAGCATGACAAAAAGATAAGGTTATCATACATAATAATATGTATGTATGTATGTATGTATGTATGCCATTTAGCTGACACTTTTATCCAAAGCGACTTACATTGCAGTGAGTGCATACATTTAATTACATATGGTCCCAGCAGGAATCAAACCCACAACCTAAGCGTTGTTAGCGCCATGCTCTACCAACTGAGCCACAGAGGACCACATATGTGTTACAAATAGTCTCCTGATTGCCTAAACGGATGAGGACCATGACCAAAAGTAAACAGCAGACTTTTCAACATGGCAATACTCACAGTGAGAGACCCAATAGCCTGCCTCAGTTCCTGCACCTCCTTCTCTCTCTCCAGGATCCTCTGCTGAGAGCCTCTCTGTAGCTCCCCAAGCTGGGTCTGAGGATCGACGGTTCATAAACATGTGGTTAAATGACATATTATATTATATTGACATACATGCGCAATGGTAGTTTCTTATATCATCTCATTGTTCTGTATTTCTTATGCCATGATACTGTACACTAACGGGTTGTGCCAGGGGTTTAGCTTGAAATCTTGAACCTTTAGCTTAGATTAAACAATAGATTAACCCTATCTGCTTGGCTTGAGTAAATCAGGATGAAATAACAAGCTATCCGATAACATAGAAAGGAATAATCGTAATAGAGTAGATTTACCTGTTTCTCAGTAATTTCTGCTTCAGCTAAAACTGTATCATGGCCTTTGTGCTCATCTGTCAAGCAGAGGTAACAGATACACTGCTGGTCGGTGCGACAGTAAACCTCCAGCAGTTTGTCATGGTGAGGGCATATCGTCTCCTGTAGCTTCTTGGAGGCTTTGACTAGTTTGTGCTTCTTGAAAGCTGGCGATTCGTAGTGAGGCTGCAGGTGAGCGTCGCAGTAGGAGGCCAAACAAACGAGGCACGATTTGACAGCTTGTTTTTTCCTCCCAGTACAAACGTCACACTCCACGTCCTCAGGTCCGGCGAAACATTGACGTGGAGGACTCGCTTGTAAGTGTAGACTTGTCTTCTTAAATCTGTCTACCACCTCTGCCAGCATGGTGTTTTTGCCGAGTAGAGGCCTAGGGTTGAATGTCTGTCTGCACTGTGGGCAGCCATAAACCCCGATATAATCGTCCTGATCCCAGTATCCCTTGATACAGCCGGAACAGTAACTATGTCCGCAAGGAATGGTCACAGGATCCCTTAGTACATCCAGACATATTGAGCAGTTAAACTGATCTTGGTCGAAAAATCCAGCTTGTGCCATTTTCCCAACGAAAATGTCAGCGATTAAAGGGAAAGAAGGAGGCTGCTTTGTTTACAGGAAGTGAAGGTGGGCGCAGTGTAACCGTCAGAAGAAGGCGTGGTTATTGGACTCCAAACCAAAAGGACCAGCTGAGAGAACGTACTGTACTACTGACATTCCAACAGGGAGAGAGAACAGTTTATTCTCAATGCAGAAAAATTGAGAAATATAATGTGGGTCCACGAAACTTCTTCACAGTTGTGTGGATTGAGGGACAAAGCCACCCGTTTCGAGCTTTCGCCCTATTATGCCTCAGAAACGGCATAGAACGGCCTTCAAAGACACTACTTAAAATAGGCACTAGGTGGCGGTGTTGACCGTAAATCAGCTGAAATCAGCGATGATGTCATATGGTTGTAATCTTTGATTGTTGAGAGACATAAAACATTACCAACGTAAAATAGTTGTAGTTGTCAAGTATTAGAGATGTCCCACCATTAGGATACATTCCAATACATTGTTTTATTCTAAATGCATTTTACAGAATTGACATTCATTTCAAATAAAATCTAATGTACTCTGCATCCACTTCAATACTGTATCTGTAAACAGCAACATACAGTTAAAAATAAATACATGATAAATATTAGAAAATATACAATTCCAATAAATTATACATGATTAATTCCCAGTGCATTGAGAAAAAGACCATCCTCTTTTTAAATACATGGTATGGACAATAAGTAGTTGTCATACATACAGAACAATACATACAGATATTTTTTTTTTGGCCATACACACAAAGAAGAGGCTTTGGTGTGTTAGGTGTGTGTAACACAGAACACAGCATGTTGAGTTCAGAGACCCAAATCAGACATTGGAAGCAATAACTTACTGTTACGGAAATTCAGCAAATGATGATTTGCATGCCATATATTAGCAGAAAGATCAGAGATTGACAGTTGAGGAGGGTGTATTCACTGGATAGTCAAGGCCAACTGTTTATATTATTCAGACTTCTTCCAGCACTCTAGTCATTCTGGGTTGCTGTGTGTATTGAGGGAAGGTCATGAAATAGTAATCCTCACCTCAAATATAAGCAATTCAAGTTAATAATGAGAGAATCATTATTCAGAAACAAACTTTTGTGGAAAAAGTACAGTATTGCTGGGTGTTGTAACTAAGTTGACATCCCTTCGGGCAGAATCCTAACTTGAAATATGTGCACTCTTGACAACTCTGCTGTCTATAAAGCATGCGATGGAAGAGTCAGAAAAGCAATTTTGGAAAAAGCAATTTTGCATGCTTACTGTATCTCAAGATAGGATAGCCATTAATAATTACCAGTAGTATGGACCCTTAGAATCAATTATTTCTCCTGGTCCATTATACATGCTGAGAGCATGGAGACTGCTCCCAATTCACATTGCTTTATCCCTTTATTCTGAGGGGGAGCGATTAAGTCACCCCAATGAAGGCGTTTGGGAAAGGAAAGAAAAGGAAAAAAAAAAAAAAAAAGCACAGCTCGATTTCCAGCTGTGCCTTGTTCCCCTACAGTACAGTGCATTTCATAACATTGAATTCTTCAAGTTCATCTTGTACAAACCCAGAACTCCTGGGTAGCCTAATTCTGCTCATGTCATACATATAATATGAATAATACAGCCCTGTAAGATGGGCTAAAAAGGTTCTCTATAATGTTTCAGTGTGTCATGTCTGTGCATGCAGTGATATGAGTATTCATCATGGGGCAGCAGGTCCTGGACTGGTCTCACTTGTTCTTCTCCTCGAGTCCACTCTCTGCTCTCAGGGCCTGGCTGCTGGAGGTGATGTAGCTGATCCAGTGCTTGAGGTCTTCTGGGTACTCCGGGCACTCCACCTGATATTCACACGCACACGCACACGCAAGGAGTTAGAACACAAAGGCTAGAGGACTGATAACCCAACACATTGACACACTATACAAGACATTACAAGATATTTTTATTGACACCCAAGTTGGTGGGATTTGTTTCCACCACGGTGGGGAGCTCTACAATCACCAACATATACAACTATGTCCATCAGGGGAGGCTGGTGGAGGTAGAAATTGGAGGACAGGCTCATTGTAATGCATGGAATGGCAATGCAAACATGTGTTTGATACTATTCCTTATTGGAATGGAATGAGGAATGGTATGGTACCATTCCTCATTCCATTCCATGCATTACAATGAGCCCGTCGTCTGATTTCCACCTCCACCAGCCTCCCCTGATGGCCATACAATATATTTTCTCCCTCTTCACTAACTTTTCTCTTGCACAGGTGCTGCATGATCTCGTCCGGGCTGCAGTGCACAACGTTCTGCCTGCAGAGCATAACGGCAGAGATGAAGGCGTCTTTCTTGGAGACGAAGCGCTGCTCCACATAGAAGGACTTGTCGTCCCAGGCTATGATGCGGGTCCGTATCTCAAACTCCTCGCCAAACGCCAACGATCGCCTGTAGCGGATGGTGGAGGCCCCCACCACCATCGTGGCCCCCAGTGTTCTGCTGGCGTTGAACAGTCCGTTCCGGGAGTAACAGTGGAACCTGGCAAAATCACACTCCCTCAGGTACCGGGAGTTGTTCATGTGGCCCATGTAGTCCAGATCGTGTGGGAGCACTTTCCCATTGACAATCTGCTCTGCTAGAACATCCTTAATGGGGGGCTGAAACCATGCCTGGACCACCACGGCAGCCCCCCGTAGGAAGTACCATACATCCAGGCTGCAGAAGAGCAGGAGCAGAGCACCAATCACCCACAGCAACATCCCTCTGTAACATGAGAGCACAGACAGGTTCATGTTTAAGGCACAAATGAATAACACATGATGGGACACCTTTAAGATTTAATGCTGCTGCCTCTCCAGTATCTAAGGCTATCTGTGTCCTTCTGCAAACAGGTTCTATGTCAGTTCAACAGAGTTATGGAAGATGTTAATTGAAAATGACTGGAGGTTATTGAGGAAATTGAAATGGATTTCCTTGCAGTCATCCTCCTACATTGGAGATGACCTCATCAATGACAAAGCTAGGGTCATTGACTAATTCAACAGTCATTTACTACATCAGCATTCGCTTAGGTGAAACTATTCAATTAATGTCATACTATCAGGACAAAACTAGCATGGAATTAGATGAACTGGAGAGCCAGTTAACTAGCGAGACAGATAGCCTGCTGTAGTGCTAGCCACAGCACGTCCGCTAGCTCAACCGCTAACAGTCTAAATCCAGGAAGCTGTCCTCTTTTTCATTCAGTTGTCTTAGCAGTTGTTTACCTCTTAAGATTAGAAGTATAAAATGTAGCAGACTGTGTTCAATAATTGCAATGATTTGTCTACTCACATAGTGTTATCCACACGATAAAGTGCTGCTTGAGGACTGAAAGAAGCCGGTAGAATGTTGCAGCACTTACTTCCGTACCTGTCGAGCTACTCCAATTCTATTGGTCGAGATAATGTCATGCGCTCCCCTTGATATTGCCTCGAGTAGTATTTAATAGATATTTTTAAATCGGATGTTTTATAGCGAACAAAATCATAATCTTCCTCATAATCTTAATGTGATCTTGCGTTAATAATTGAAATCCAATCATTCCTTTATCATTATTTATTAATCATGCACACTTGCATAAAGAGAGTGTTGGTCAGTGTAGTGCACATGTGTACAAATACAAGTAAAGTCAAATTCAATACAAGTATGTTCTAAAAATATGATTACATCCAATTGTGTTTTATTTGACAGAAACAATAGAAAACATAGTTTAGTCTTTTGCCCCCTCATTTCCATATCAAACAATTCACATACTGCAGATTCACATACTGTCGGTGCACAGTAGGCCTACGTGAAGTAGTGGAACAGCAGATGGTGACCTGCATCATCCAGGTGATGGGGGGCAAATCCCACCTGGATATGTGACACGTGGGTTTCCATGAAAAGAAAAGGCACCAGTGAATTGAGGCCTCGTCAAAAACATGTCAGTGTAGAACAGAGGAAGGATCCCGCAGTCTCAATGGAGTCTGAGTGAGAGGCCTGGCTTACACACAAAGTCCATTATAGCCCCCCGAAGTCAATCTTCAGCACTCCACAAGTCTCTGTTTGTGTGTGTGTGTGTGTGTATGGCACTGGTGATGGCAGCAGGTCCTGGACTAGCCTCACTTGTTCTTCTCATCTAGTCCACTCTCTGCTCTCAGGGCCTGGCTGCTGGCTGAGATGAAGTTGATCCAGTGCTTGAGGTCCTCTGGGTAATCAGGGCACTCCACCTGCAACACACACACACACACACACACACACACACACACACACACACACACACACACACACACACACACACACACACACACACACACACACACACACACACACACACACACACACACACACACACACACACACACACACACACACACACACACACACACACACACAGTGTAAACCATAAACAAATAGCATTTACACAACTAGGAAAATAGCCTCTCGCCTTTATAATTTTTTTTGTAATTTGCAATTTGTGTCTCACATTGAGGGACTTAATTAACTGACACATTTTAACGGCCAACCCCTGTTCTACCCTCAAAGGTCTGATGCTAATCTCAGACCCTGTTGCTTACCTTTCTCTTGCACAGGAACTGCAGGATCTGGTCTGGGCTGCTGCGCAGGACGTTCTGTTTGCAGAGCATGACGGCCGACACCAAACCGTCCTTGCAGGAGACGAAGCGCTGCTCCAGGTAGAAGGACTTGTCATCCCAGACGACGATGCGGCTGCGTATCTCAAAAGCCTCGCCGATACACAGCGCCCTGCGGTAACGGATGGTGGTCGCCCCCACCACCATGGTGGCCCCCAGGGCACGGTTGGCCTTGAAGACCCCGTTACGCGTGTAGAGGGAGAACCGGGCAAAGTCACACTCTCGGAGGTAGCGGGCGTTGTTCATGTGGCACAGGTCCAGATCGTGGGGGAGAACGCGGCCTGTTACGCTCTGCTCGCCCGTGACGTCCCAGACGGGAGGCTGGAACCATGCCCGGATCACTACGGCAGCTGCCCGCAGGTAGTACCACACATCCAGGCTGCAAAAGAGCCCGAGCAACGTGGACAGCACCCAATGCAACATCCCTCTGTAAAAAGACACAAGATCAATATTAGATCAAGGTTTTTTTTTTGAGGGAGCTATTAAGGAATCAACAATAGGCTGTGCATCCTAAATGCCCCATCAGTTTCAATAAAAAAAAAAGTAGACAGGATTCTGAGCTGTAGTAAATGCAAAAACTGACTGATGATCGGTACAAGCTAGCCAGAGGCAAGTTGAGTGGCCAACTCAAATAGTGGGGCCTTTCTCTCAGGGTGCGGGAGTGACAACAACCCATTGTGAAGCAGTTTCAGTGTAACCAGGCTCGACTAGAATGCACCTTACTGACGAGGTACAGGGTAGCTCCCATGTGGGATTTTCAATATGTGCAAGAACTGGTTTGGCTGGAAAGGTGATGCTGTAAAAACCTGTTGGAATGGTTCATGGCTAACTGGCACTGTCAGTCATTTCAGATATTCTTCTCACCAAATCTCTCAACGTTGCAAGTACTCCACACATTTGGTAGTGAAATATAGTCATTCATACAGTAATAACATTCCTTGCCAACCACTTTGATAACTTGAAAGTAACTATTTTACACACCATTTCAAATAGGCTAAATCACAGCTACAGTATTCATTGTTATTGGGTGCACACTGCACATACATAAGTGCAACAACAACAGTAGTTGTACTTCCTGAATCTTGAAGCCTGTTATAATCACAACACCGTTCAACATAATATTAATTTTATGTAAAAGTACAGCAATCAATGTAGCTGAAGAAGTACATTTGGCTAAGCTATACCAGCATGATCATTCAGACCTGTCAACGATCGTTCCCCCTCGTGCAATCTCTCTCGATTAAAACTATCATATATATTGCCCAAACTTTTTTCTTATAAATGATAACATTACTTACGATATCTTCTTGTCTGAAATCTCTTCAGTACGATTCTGCTTCTTGGTCTCAAGTTACTGGGAGTCAGCTGTAGTCGACGTGACATGGAACGAAAGTTTTGTGTACCATTTTGTTATGACGTAGCAGGTCAAATGCACGCACTAAAAGCTGATTGGCTACTGAGTTTTCCCGTTGGACTTGACTGTCTTCTCGTTTTGTTGAATGTAAATGGCATCGTTCTACATCTGATAAACAGGTATTGACTATACGTGCAGTATCACAGGCCTATAAAGCAAAAACCAAAAAAATGAATCAGTGCAGTAAATGTAATACCCTGGGTGTCCAACAGAGGGATGGAGGATTTAGTGGGGCCTTATCAGTAAATCTCCCTTACCTTTGGCATAGCTTGGGCAGTAGTGCTGCCCACCGGCTGATTTGGATCACTGGTGCTTGAGAATCCGTCTTCACAGGGGAACATTTGGAAGACGGGCTGTTCATCACCTTAATGGAAGACTATTGATTGCAGTGCGAAAGCGCGATGTGCGTGTGCAATAGTAATGAAGTTCCTGAGAAATCACTGATGAAAAGGCATCTGGGGATATCCGGGAACAGGGCAAAGATCTACATTGATTGTGTGTGTGTGTGTGTGTGTGTGTGTGTGTGTGTGTGTGTGTGTGTGTGTGTGTGTGTGTGTGGGTTTGTGTTTATAGAACATATAAGCATGCACTACAGATCAGCCTAATCCCTTTATACACTGACCCCAAGCTGGCAGCAGAACAGACAGCTGTCAGGGTGTGAAGGCCAGGGGATGGTAAACAAGTGTGTGTGTGTGTGTGTGTGTGTGTGTGTGTGTGTGTGTGTGTGTGTGTGTGTGTGTGTGTGTGTGTGTGTGTGTGTTTGTGTGTGTGTGTGTGTGTGTGTGTGTGTGTGTGTGTGTGTGTATGCGTGTGTGTGTGTGTGTGCGTGTGTGTGTGTGCGCGCGCACATGTGTGTGTGTGTGGGTGCGTGTGTGTGTGTTGTTATTTTTAAAGGTTTAATCGGTGGTGTTTTTATGTGATCAATAATCCCATTATACTCTTTAGCCTTTACAATATACAGTAGTTATCTAGTCTTTAGAAGTAGTGATTCTATTGTTGCAAACCAAGACATTTTTGTTTGGACATGCCAGTTTATAACTGTACTGTATGTGCAGGGAGCAAGAGGCTGGATGAGACTAGATGTACTTAGACCCTCTGTTCCTCCAGATGTTTATGTGATGATAATTACACTGATGTGGGTCGACATGGACCCCTGCTGCTCTGAGGGGATAGGAGGAGATCATTACAAACATGAGCCTGTAAAAACATAAAAACACACACACACACACACACACACACACACACACTCACACACACACACATACACACACACACACACACACACACACACACACACACACACATGCTTCTGAAGCGCTAACTGATTGAATAATTGATTATGCAATTTCATTGGTTAAATGTTCCTTACATTTTTAAATTCCCTGTCTTTTCAGTTTGAGGCGATGCAATCCGAAGTTATGCTGTCCTGTGTCCCTGTGTCCCTGTGTCCCTGTTTTCCCTGTGTTTGGGCTGAGACTCATTTGCAAGTTAAAAGAAGTACTGTGCTATCTATAGGAATGAGATGCCTGGACACCTGCCCTTCGGCTGGCCTGCTTCCTGTGTTCCTGATTTTGGCTTGTTGATCTACTTTGTGTGTTCCTCCCTTGACCAGGCTGATGGGTAAAAATAAGTTATTCAGTGTTGGATACGATGATTGTTGGGGAAGGAAATTAATATGTGAACTTTGCCCATGCTTCCGTCCTTCTTTTGCCCTCAACCCAAATCAAAGACAAACACACACACATACATACACATTTAAGTATACTAAATGTGGGTCAGCTCATCCTTTTGATAAATAATCTATGCTGGGGATATCAAAGGGATCAAAGGAAATATGAATTGGAGTCAGATCCAAGACTGACTTAGAAAAATAACTAAAAGTATTCAGTACACCGACAGGAGTGTGCTAGGGGTTCTTATCACCATGACAACCTGCCAGCAGATGCTTCTTGTCGTTTTTGTTGTATTACCTTGTCCTAATCTTATCTGTGTGTGTTAGAGAAGCTGAGAAGAAACCATTCAATCTTGCCAGGAAAGTCCCAGTTTGTTTGATTTATAGCGCTGCTTAAACAGCAGATTGATTATAATATTAGCTGGCTGCCAAATGTGTTGCACCCATAGAAATAGAACCATACTATCTCTATGGTCGCATCTCTGTGTGGTCCTTAGTGTTGGGCGTGGATGTAGCTGCCCACTTTGTGCTTTTTATAAGTGTAATTGATGTCATTGATGTCAGGCTCCCACTCTCTTTGACTCTGTGATTCTCTTTTCTATTTCTCTTCCTCCTTTTCTATTACTCTCTCTCTCACACAGACACTCAGACACACAGACACACACACACACACACACACACACACACACACACACACACACAGACACAGACACAGATACAGACACAGACACATAGACAAGACACACACACACACACACACACACACACACACACACACACACACACAGACACAGATACAGACACAGACACATAGACAAGACACACACACACACACACACACACACACACACACAGAAAAAGAGACATAAAGGAATTGTACGTCACTCATCATGCACATGAATCCCTGTAGAGGAGGTTCACTGACCCACACTGGCTGAACCACAGCAAAAGGATCATTCCAATCATAGCACCCATTCACCAAAGAGAAGGCTTTCTCTGGAGTCCATACATAAGAACTGTCATGTCACACAGTGTTATTATCACCTGAAAATATTGTAGTCATGACAACATATCGGAAATGCCCTTAGAATATAATAGGAATGGGAAATGGAATTTAATATAACCTTGGTTTGGTTCGCTCTGACTACTCAGATGGGCCCATGCTCTTTCTTGCATGGCCACAGTAATTGAATGCAGGTTTTGCTGAATATTGAACGGTTGTGAAAGTGTTCAGAAGGATCTTGAATTAATCACTGGCCTTCGCCTGATAGGTTGTGGGATGAGTTCAGTAAAAAAACAAAAAATACTCATTTTATATTTATATTTCATTGTTGCCACAACAGCAAATGGTGATTAATGTGACATTGTCATTGGCCGTAACAGAGCACAAGTGAATCTGGCCATCTATCATTTCAATAACAATGCAGCTATTCTTCAGCGCTCAGGACCGTTAACAAATGTTGCTCTCCGTGGTGCTGAAAATTGCCCTCTGATGAATAACTGTGAATTGCTGTTTGGACCAGCATGTATTTGTGCTTTTGAGTCCTTTTTGTGGAAGTACTATCCTGTCTATTTGAGTTGACACATGGTTTAGTGTGTGTGTGTGTGTGTGTGTGTGTGTGTGTGTGTGTGTGTGTGTGTGTGTGTGTGTGTGTGTGTGTGTGGATGTGTGTGTGTGTGTGTGTGTGTGTGTGTGTGTATGAGTGTGTGTGTGTGTGTGTGTGTGTGTGTGTGTGTGTGTGTGTGTGTGTGTGTGTGTGTGTGTGTGTGTGTGTGTGTGTCGGAGAGTGAGAGAGAGAGATAATCAGATAAAGCAAGGATAAAAGGAGGAGGAGTAAGCTGTGATTGGAAGACAACATCAGACGGTGAGAAAAAACAGAGGAACAACAACAGCAAGAGGCCAGGGTGGTCATAGTCTCATTCTAAAGTCATTAACATTGACATGAAGTGTTGTTATGTTAGCAATTTAATCCTGGTGTTTAAAACGGACGTCAACGCTGCTGAACAGCCGTCGCCGCCGATGGAGCAGCAATGATTTAGTCGACTAGAGGAAGGATGCTCTCTGTTCAGACCTGAATTTGAATAGTTAAGTTGGAACGCGTCAGTTATCCATGTGGTTGTCGTTTTCACCACTCTGTTGAATCGCCCGGCGAGTGAGGACATCGCCAAGATCAAGAGCCGACGCAGACGCGTATCCCAGCATTCGAGTCTGATTTATGAAAGGTTGGTGACAAATCATTTTCCACATGCATTCTTTACAGTTTATATTTCAAGAGCTTTTCAATTACTTGAAATGACACATATCGCATATAAACAAACTGTCTTTTTAATACCATTCAATTATTCTTTAACCTGATGGAGCAAATCAGTTGATATTATTTATATGCTATTTATTTTGACAACAATAATGATGCGATGATCTCATTATGCCGTTATAAATTGCATTAATCAGTGGAAATAGTTAGTCATGATTCCTTTTCACACTGCCAGACTGCATGTGGCGTTTGGGCATTGTCGACCGTATTACTTTTTTCTGTTATGAGAGCGCCAAGAGTTCACAGCCGTCAGCTGCTATTCGATTGCGCGCGCGCGCTCAGTCAATTGGTATTCTGCACGGGAGGCGGTAGACTGGAGTCGAACAGTAAGTTAGATGTGGGATTCGTTTGTTAGACTCAGCGGCATCTCTGGGGTGGACAGATGTCTTGACAGATGAACCATGACAAGTGCGTACACAGTTTCTAAATATTTTACGAGACAACTGACGACTAACTCCCCTCCCTTCATTTCAGTTTAATTTGATACTGTCTGTATCATATAGGCCTACAATCAATCATTCAGAGTCCATATTCTCAAGGGGACAGGACCGCAGACTTCTCCCAAACATTACATTATGGTTCCTTATGGTTTCTGATTTGATGGAGTGCTTTTCTATAATAAAAGTATTGGAGCCATGTTGCACATGACTAGAGTGGAAACCCTAAGGTAGTCTAAATCCAAGAATATGAAACATACTCCAGATAATGATTTTTGTCATCTAAATTTGATGTCAGCAGTACAATAATGTTCCATTACAAAGGCAGATTATGAAATATGCAAAAGATATCAATTTCATTTGGAGGTCATGAATACATTTAAGCACCAAATTGTGACTCTGCCACCCACCACTGCTACAATCTTAATACAATACTATACCACTCCCGCCACTTCTGTAAAACCATTTACAACTAAAGCACTGTCACTGAACAGCACATTGAATATACTGTAGGCAGACCTAATCTGAATAATACATTCTATTCATAAAGCCTTTTTACTCTCACCCAAGACACAATACTACTTGATCTCAGGAGATTTATTGGATAAGTAGTCATATTGGCTGTTTGTTGCATGATGGAAATGAGCACAAGGTGTGTAGGCTACTTCACAGTTTGTCTGATGTACATACTGTGAATGAAATAGCTCTGATCAATCCCTCTGCTTTGTGGGGGAGGGGGAGGGTTCATTTCAGGGGAGGCTGGTGGATGTGGAAATCGAAAGACGGGCTCATTGTAATGCATGAAATGGAATGAGGAATGGTAACACCATTCCAGATTCCGTCCTCTGATTTCTACCTCCACCAGCCTCCCCTGGTGTATGTATCTGTCTGCTTGAACTGTTGATGGTGTACTATGATGATCCCTCTCTGGACCCAGTGGCCTCAGGGAGACAGAAGCTGATACTGTATGATGTGTGTGTGTGTGTGTGTGTGTGTGTGTGTGTGTGTGTCCTTTTATATTGATGTCAACAGTATGCATGTGTGTGTGTGTGTCTTTGGTACATTTTCCATGCAAGTGTCATAAGGGGGAGATTGACAGAATCGGAAGTCAGGCTCATTGTTTGATACCCTTCCTCCATGCGTTACAATTGTCTTGTAATGCATGTCTGTGGAGGTCCAGAGACCCATTGCTTCAGTCGACAGACTAACAGCTCCACTTGGAGAAGTGATAGAGTGCTGTGTCCGATTCATCCTGGGGCTCTGTGTGCCATGCTCACAGAGTCTCAGTCTAAAACACTTCTGCATGTGTTCATGGCAAAAATCAATCTGAATGAGGCTCAGCTGGGCCCGGCGGTGATGGAAAAACAGGAAAATCAATGCAGGTTTATTAACTGAGCAGGGCACCCTTTCCCAAACCACAGACTCTGCATGCGTCATTTGCGTGCATGTACACACTCACTGAACACTTTATTAGGAACACCTGTACACCTTCTCATGGTGGAGGTGGTGTAATGGTGTGGGGAATGTTTTCTTGGCACACTTTGGGCCTGTTAATACCAATCAATAATCGCTTGAATGCCACAGCCTATTTGAGTATTGTTGTTGACCATGTGCATCCCTTCATGGCCACAATTTACCCATCTTCTAATGGCTACTTCCAGCATGATAATGCACCATGTCACAAAGCAAAAGTCATCTCAAACTGGTTTCATGAACATGACAATGAGTTCAGTGATCTTCCCAGTCACCGGATCTGAATCCAATAGAACACCTTTGGGATGTGGTAGAACGGGAGATTCACAGCTTGAAAGTGCCCCTGAAAAATCGGCAGGAATTGCACGGCAGGATTCTGGTCCATGTCATCATGGACCAGAATCTCAAAGGAACGTCTACAACATCTTGTGGAATCAATACCACGAAGAATTGAGGCTGTTTTGAGAGCAAAGGGAGGCCCTACCCAGTATTAGTATAGTGTTCCTAATAAAGTGTTCAGTGAGTGTAGTGAGCGTGCGTGTGTGCGTGTGTGCGTGTGTGCGTGCATGTACCTGTGCCTGTGAGCGAGTGCGCGCGCGCGCGTGCGTGTGTGTTTGTGTGCTTCCAAGACCATTCTTCAAAGTCAAAGTGCTGAGGTTGGTTTACTGCGTCAGTGTTCTCACTGTCAGTGGCCTCACTCTATTTGTGGACAAAAGGACGCCACGAGACAGAGGATTTAGCACCTGTCAGTCAGAGGGGAAGGACAAGTAATGAGAGAAGAGCTAAAAGAGGTCATAGAGTGCAAAGAGAGAAGTAGAGAAACGAGAGGATGGAGGATGGGGAGGGAGAGAGGGAGAGAGGGAAAGAGAGAGAGAGAGAGAGAGTTGACG
>NC_139672.1:3935878-3960878 GCF_951799395.1 Argentina silus | reverse complement strand
TCTTCTAGCTGAATGATAATGAGAAAAAAAGACAAAGAGGATAGAGAATAAAAGGGGGATGACAGACAGAGCGATGCTGTGACACTAATGGCTCTCGACTGTCTCTCTGTCCCTTCCACACACAGCGTCTGCAGGAGCTCCATCTGCAGGAGAACAGCATTGAGCTGCTGGGGGAGCAGGCTCTGTTGGGCCTGTCCTCCCTGGCCCTCCTGGACCTGAGCAGGAACAACCTGAAGACCCTCAGTCCCGCCTCGCTGAGGCCCCTCGTCAGCCTGCAGGTGCTGCGGGTCACAGGTGAGAGGAACAGGAGGGAGGACAACCACAACTTCTTGTTATTGAATACGGTGAATTAGTGTGAATTAATTTACATCTACTGTATGTAGAGTAGGACATACTGAAAGTAAAATAACAATAGCCATTGTCTTGTTTGCCTCTTATACTCTTTATTCACTCTATCTATTTATCTATTGCCCCCCCCCCTCTCTCTTTTTCCCTTTGATACCATCACCAACCTTGCCCCACTGTCCTTTCGTTCCCTTCTTCCCCCTCCTCCTCCCCCTCTCCTCTCCTCCACCCAGAGAACCCGTGGCGCTGTGACTGTGCGCTCCACTGGCTACGGACCTGGATCAACGAGGAGGGCCAGCGTCTGCTGAGCTCTGCCGAGCGTCGCCTGCTGTGCGCTGAGCCCCCCCGCCTCTCCCACCTCAGCCTGGTGGAGGTGCCGGCCAACAGCCTGGTGTGTATCCCCCCCGTGGTGCAGCTGGAGCCCAGCCACCTGACCGTGCGGCTGGGCGAGAGCCTGCGGGTGTCCTGCCAAGCCTCTGGGTACCCCCAGCCACAGGTGACCTGGAGGAAGGCCTCTCACGGCAAGGCCCAGATGTCCCCCCGCGGCCTGGTGCAGGAGGTGGGGCCCGACGGGGAGGCGTACAAGGCTGGGGGTGGAGGTGGGGGGCTTGTGACAGCCCGGCCGGGGGGGAAGGCAGAACAGGGTGTCCGTGGCCCTGTGCGAGGTATTGAGGAAGGGGGAGAGAGGGAGAGCTTTGATCCGGACACAGGGAGCGGGATGCTGTTCCTAAGCAACGTGACAGTGGCGCACGCCGGCCGCTACGAGTGTGAGGCTTGGAATCCGGGAGGCGTGGCCAGGGTGACCTTTCACCTCGCCGTCAACATGTCCTCTTCCTCTTCGCTCTGGCCTCATCTGCACTCTTCCTCCTCCTCGTCCTCCTCTTCGTCCTCCTCCTCCTCTTCCTCGTACTACCACCCCGAGGCGGTGGACGTCAGCCAGGAGCCCCTGTATGAGTTGGAGAGTATGGACTTCAATGCCCTGGGCCCTGCCACCCAGACAGCCATCGCAGTGGGCATCTCCCTGCTGGCGCTCACCGCTCTCCTCCTCCTCATCATGATCTACAGCCGCCACCAGCAGCGCATGAAAGAGGAAGGGGGCGGAGCCTACGGCAGCAGCAAGGAGGAGAGCATCCTGTACGTCAACGACTACTCCGACGGCCCCACCACCTTCGCCCAGCTGGAGGAGTACAGAGACGAGCGGGGCCACGAGATGTACGTCCTCAACCGCGCCAAGCCCGTCCTGGCGTCAGCGCACACCTGCGCTGCAATGAGTGGGTACTGCCAGCAGGGGGGGCTGAAAGAGGCTCTCCTGGACCAGGGGGTGCAGGTGCAGACGCTGACCAGGTCAGCAGGGATGGGGCCCCGGAGGACCCCAGCAGAGGGGGGAGAGGGGCCCCCACTGGACCCAGAGGGACTGTTCATCAACCAGAGTCTGCTGTTTGACACACAGATGGCTTATGAGATCCACTGCTGACTTTGAGACGGACTGGGGAGGGGAAGGGAACCAACGTGGGGGAGAAGAGGTTAGGGATAATAGTGGCTTGCGGAGAGGCTTGGACGATGGATGAATGTGCCACCAACAGCATCCCAGAGACATGAATCTTTTATGTTATGTTGAAATGTAAAATGTTCTCTAAGATTAAAACTCTAACATTAAAAAAATAAAATAATCTATCATTATCCCCCCCAGTTTATGAAATAGCGTTTGCAGAGGTGGTTTAAAGGCTAATTATCAAAAGAGACGTTCTGTAACCCACATAAAAGACCCCACAACATGTGGCTAACCCCATACTTAAAAAGGACTTGGGGTTAACAGTTAAACTGGGTCCTTTTAAAACAGCACCAAAGCTGCATCCATATTGAGGACAGAAAAACGCTCCAATGAATGATAAAGGGAAAAGACTGATTCTTTTTGGTACAAAAAGGTTTCAGTATTTGATGTCTGTTTTTTATGGTTATTGTGCAATTGTTTTCTAATTGTTATGTAAATGTGATGATTATTTTTTTCATGAATCGTAACAGCAAAGTACTAACTATACTGTTTATCTTGTATTGTTCCATTTTTCCATGTGCATTTGACCCAATAACCAATGTTTATCATATTGCATATGAAATGCTGTGTGCACTGTAAATTACGAGTGGGTGGATTGGTGGAAGACAGGTTATGATTTCATATTCCTTCATTTCATATGTATTCCTCAGTGTTATCCAACAGTATTATCAAGAATTTGGTGTTGGTGTTCATCTTCATCTTTTTACTACAGTACAGTAACAGTGATCACTGTGGACAGTTTGTGTGATCGATGGCAAATGCAGGATACAGAATACACAACAAAGTATTGGTATTGCCATGTGTGACTGTGAACCTCCTGGTACTGGTGCTGTATATACAGCCATATTCACCCTCAATGTGATATTCTCTCTGATGTCAGTAACTCACTTTTTGTCTTCAATTTTTAACCAATAAAATGTGTTTTAAAACAGGTGCCTTTTTTATTTTATATTATTTTTTACAGTTGCTTTAAGTCTGTAATCAGTCAGGAGCTTGTGTGTGTGTGTGTGTGTGTGTGTGTGTGTGTGTGTGTGTGTGTGTGTGTGTGTGTGTGTGTGTGTGTGTGTGTGTGTGTGTGTGTGCGTGCCTGCTCGTCCGTACATGAGTGTGGGTGTTTTATGTGGGTGTATTAGGTGGGTATATGGATGATATTGGTGCTGTGGTTGGGCAGAGAAAGAAGATGTACTGTTCTGTACATTCAAGCAGGAAGATATGAAAAGCCTGGCTCTCTGACCCCTACAGAAATGAAGAGCACAGCACCAGCCATTACACAGGGGCCTTATCTCGTACAGAGTTGACTGAGAGCAGAATTGGAGATACTATCTGAGGCTCAGAGCCAGCGAGGTGAAAACAGTTTTCCCCCCATCATCCTTTCAAGTAAATAGATTTCTCCAGCGCTATTATTGTGATACAAAAGCGACTTCCACATGATTGTCCTTGCGGTCCCATCTCACTGTTGGCACTGACGGCTGCGTGAGTTCAGACTCCCTTTTACTGCCCTCAGCGGTTGTCATGGTTACTTGGGAGTTGATATACCAGCAACATAGTTGGTAAGCAGCAGTCAACACAACTGTCCTTCTGGGACTGGACTGATTGTAGCTCAGGCATAAACATCATACATTATACATATCCTTCGAAGACTTAACTGATCATAGTCCAGGCTTGTATGCTGTAGAACCTTATGGGACTTGTAGTAGCTGATTGTAGTTCATGGTTATACTGTGAAACCTTATGGGACTTGTAGTAGCTGATTGTAGTTCATGGTTATACTGTGAAACCTTATGGGACTTGTAGTAGCTGATTGTAGTTCATGGTTATACTGTGAAACCTTATGGGACTTGTAGAGCTGATTGTAGTCCATGGTTATACTGTGAAACCTTATGGGACTTGTAGAGCTGATTGTAGTCCATGGTTATACTGTGAAACCTTATGGGACTTGTAGAGCTGATTGTAGTCCATGGTTATACATTTACATGATACTTATGGGAGCTACAGTATAGTTTAGTTTATTTGATTGCACACAGAACATAATATAAAATTACACTTTCAAAGTACAGGTCAAATACAAGATATATGCAGGTGAGGTTAGGATACCCAAAATGGTTTATAAAAGTTCCTCACCGTAATCCAAAACATGCATTCATAAACACTACACAAACACTAGTCTGATTGTAGTCTAGGATTATACATAAGGGGCCACTTGCAATATACGTGTTTTACTGTAACTTCCTTGGTTTATAACCAGTGATCCTGGATCGTCACATGTGATATGGAATGAAATTAAGAAACCACCATGAAAAATATTATACAAAATAAAAATAATAATAATACAATAAGATATATTGGACGTAAATATAAGATCTACTTTGATATCCACTCCTTGTTGCAAATGTCCAGGTGACTCTCATGCCAAATTGAGCTTACAGTTGTACTACACTGGTATTGAAGTATTCAGCTATTCAATAAAACAGAAAACCAGGTCAATGAGGATATCCACTGGCTGAAAGTTAGACAGAACACAGCTTATAGTAGAATGTCACCAGGCCAGGGGAGCTAAAGCCACATCTGGATCTGCTACAGTAAATCCACATGCCTGTCTGTCTGTCTGTCTGTCTGTCTGTCTGTCTGTCTGTCTGTCTGTCTGTCTGCCTGTCTGCCTGCCTGTCTGACTTCCTGCCCTCCTGTCCGCCTGCCTGCCTGCCTGCCTGCCTGCCTGCCTGCCTGCCTCTGCTGCTACAGACAGCTGCTGAGCTCCACCTAGTGGCAGAATGACAATCTTCTGCTTTCTCTCTTCGCCAACGATACCACAGGATGATGGGGGAGCGTCTGTTCCTGGAAAAAAGAGCGAGTGTTTCAGTTGCAATGCTACACATTTGCTACAGTAGGTAACTGTATTGAATATGTCTATTAATAGTGACACATGCTTAAATGTAAGGGGCATAGTATGTTTTCAGTAATTGTTATGATGAATTTTAGCTGGGGTGCAAATTACATAAGACTCTGTTGAAATGATAACCAGATACGTGAACATAGCCAGGGCCCCCCAAGCTCCTGACTTGCTGGCGTCCTGCCACGTATGATGGGGGAGGGAGGCTTCCAGAGTTGTTTATTACCAGTATAAATATGAGAGTAACCCCCACTTCGGTGCTCTCTTATGGGAAAGATACATTGACCATGTATCTTCCATTGTGAGCCCAGATAGATCTGAATTAAACCATCTTGATTCAACTTCGTCGCTCTCTTGTGGAACTGTGCATTGACCATGTATCTTCCATTGTGAGCCCAGGTCGATCTGAATTAAACTATCCTGATTCAACTTTTAGTCGGCGTATCTACTTTATTGACATCACCAGTGACTACATTCTACAACATCCGAAAATCATCATTACAGTAATGTTACTGTGTTGCTTGGGTAGTGTGATGTTGTATTATTTGACAGTGCTTTGCAGTAAGTCACCTCTCAGAGCTGATGCACCATTGAGTTGTCTTCATCAAGGTTCACCTTGGTATTCTGAGAGTATAATATGGTGGATATGTTTTTGCAATCAATTCACAAAACATTCTTCTGGAATTATGTATTTTCTCTCAAACTATAAGATATGCAATTAGGTTCCCTGAAAATTATAATGACATCGTATGCCAGAGTTGTTTTGTCAATACTGTAACATTCAACCATTTTTGGGCATGCTCACCCTTTTCTCCATGGGTGTGACAGCACTACATGTGACTTCTGTCTCCGGTTCAGCTGAAGGTACAGCCTATGGAGAGATATTTAAAGATGCAGTCATGTTCAACCCCCAAAAAAAGCTTTTTAGAGGGGTATGATGTTATGATTAGGTCACTAGCATACTAACATTGTATAGTATAGAGTTGTTTTGTCAACATTCTAAAATTCAACAATTTTCATTACCTTTTTCTCCATGGGTGTGACAGCACTATATGTGACTTCTATCTCCGGTTCCAGTTCCGGTTCCGCTGAAGGTACAGACTATGGAGAGATATTTAGAGGGTTATAAGGTTATGTTTGAGTCACTAGTACACAGTAGGACACTAGGGAAACATCATAATCTTACCTCTCGATTTCTATCAGCTAGAGTGCTATAGGTGACGTCCTGCAGAGAGGAATACCAGAGATTACAGAGGATTATAGGGGCTTCCACCCTCTCTGGATATACTGTACATACACAACTACCAATCCCTCAAACAACACTCATTCTTTACCTGTGGGCAACAACCTATGACATTATTATCAACATCGTCATTTAGTCTCTATCTTTGAATTATACATGGATGATAAAGCAATGTAATGTATGTTTGTTAGGAGGGCTTTAAAGCAAGTAATACAACAAACAGCAAACAACAGATGTGTGATGGCCCATATTGTGAGATGATTTAAACCTGGTCTGTGGGCTTTTGTTTTTTCTCTCTCTTGAAGAACACTGCACTGTAGCACAAATCATCTTCTGTCTGTTTGGTCTGTTAAGGGAAAGAACATAATGATGTCAGTACACACACACCGCGCACACACACACACACACACACACACACACACACACACACACACACACGCACAGACACACACACACACACACACACACACACACACACACACACACACACACCATACATTCTGGTGATGAAATGGCTGTTTACATGCAAGAATGTAGGCCAAGAGTTAAAATATACTCACAGTGCAGCTGGGCCCAGCACCCTGTATTTCCCCTTCAGCCCTAGAGCTCTCTACAACAGTATGTGCAGTTTCATTAAACAGTTGCTGAGTATAACCACATTACCTGAGGAAGTCTTTGTCTTGTACACCACACCACATTCAGTTGGTAAATAAAGTTGATAACCACTCACTGCATCCAGTCCTCAGCCTCCAGGTTACCGCGCCGACCACCACCATCACCACCACCAGTAGCAGCAGCAGTCCAGACGTCACCAGCAGCCATTGGGAGGTCATATTGCTATGGCAACACAGGAGAATAGCAGAAGTTGAGGTGTATAGTACACTGTCATTGCATTTACACGGTGGTTAATAAAAGACATGTAGAATAGACAACAACACATTCTTTGTGGTAGGATCTGCATATGATTAAGAGGAATTTACAACTGCAAAATGACAAATGTAAAAGTCTTACATTCCTGTTGCATTGACTGTTCCATTGACCGTTGGATTAACTTCACCCACACCTGTAGTTGAAACTGAAACTGCAAAAATGATGGTTTTAATCAGTGAGTTGACAATGAGTTAATTGTCAGTTGAGACTGACAGTCTTACCTGTGGTTCTCGTTGTGACAATAATGTTGACAGGGATGTGAAGACGTCCAGTAGCACACCAGTACCAGCCTGCGTCCTTCATCTCCAGGCTCCTCATCGTCACGGTGAAGGCCCCCTTCCCATCGTCACTGAGCTGGAGATATGCGTTCTGGGGTGTTGTGGTCCTCCCAGCTGTTGTACAGATGCCCAGGCCCCTGCACCACCTCTTCTCACTTGTCCTGTAACTATAGCTGTAGAGACACTGGATGATGACATCACTTCCTTCCTCTCCACTCACCGTGCTGTTCACCACAGACAGACTGGGAGGACCTGGACAAAAAAGGCTCAAACGATCAAACGAAACATGTACAGTACATTCATATTAACATTTACAATATCAATTGATTTAACTGGTTTATCTTATCTCTACATGATAAGACTGGTGGTGTCAAGTTCTAAACTTTACCTTTAGTAACAGTAAGGTAAAGATCTGTACCATCATCAATTTTCCAAAACCCAAGGATCTCCACACAACACCAGTACATATTAGTGTGCTGGGTTTGCAGGTCTCTCATGGTCACAGTGAAGACTAGCTTGTCTGGATCATCAGCCAGTGACATCTGACCCTCTTGCTTCTGAGAGTCAGAGCGAACCACGACAGAGCAGTAATTCCATGCTGTTCCTCTGCACATGTACTTTACATGGTGTTTATACTGTTGGTCATAGAAGCAGGGGACAGTCACTGATCCTCCAATCTGGACCTCCATATTGCCCACTGTCCTCATGCTAGCACCACCTGTGGATACACTACTGTATGTAACACATTCTCTCTGATTCCTGTTCTATTTGCTTTATTTTCTTGTTTTTTGTTCGAACGGGAGGTCTCTCATGCAAGTCCTCTAGAGTGTTTTGCATCTCCTGCACATAATTGTTATTCCATATTTCATTTATTTTAATGCTCTTCATCACTGTCTTTTATGTGTGTTGATAAACAGAGAGAACATCATAAATAAGCCTTGATGACAAGAGACTGTGGGCTCCAGTTTTCACGTGCAGACATTTCACGTCCAAAAACAGTCGGCCATCTTTAACCCATCTGTACCTTAATACAGTACTTCTAACAGAAAACTGCAACTCGTGTTTCCATGACATGGAAATGCATTTTCAGACTGTTTACTAAAACTGAATAATTAGCATTTTCTCAAAAACATTGTTAAAGACAAGGTATCTATGGTTATATATGTATATAAGTACATAAGTACATATTATGTACATGTATGGAAATATTCTTACCATGGGTGAACAGGAGGACCAAATTGATTAATAAAAAGTGATCCATATCTGTGTCTGTGTGGAATTTTGAAATGACTTTGAAGTGAACTCTCTGCTCTCTTCCTCTTTATGATGCTGCTTCCTCAGAGTGAGAAAAGACAAAACCTGGCTAACACACACTCATGCATAAACATGCACACACGCTTGCACGCTCACACACACACTTTATACTAATAATACTTAATTTGGGTTCAATGAGGATATTCACTGGCTGAAAAGTTAGACAGAACACAGCTTATAGTAGAATGTCACCAGGCCAGGGGAGCTAAAGCCACATCTGGATCTGCTACAGTAAATCCACATGCCTGGCTGTCTGTCTGCACACCTGTCTGCCTGGCTGTCTGTCTGCCCACCTGTCTGCCTGCTTTCCCGCCTGCCTGCCTATCTGCCTGCCTGCCTGCCTGCATACCTGTCTGCCTGCCTGTCTGCCTGTCTGTCTGTCTGTCTGTCTGCCTGCTTGTCTGTCTGCCTGCCTGTCTGTCTGTCTGCCTGCCTGTCTGTCTGCCTGCCTGTATGCCTGCCTGCCTGTCTGTCTGTCTGCCTGCCTGCCTGCCTGTCTGCCTGCCTGTCTTCCTGCTTGCCTGCCTGCCTGTCTGTCTGTCTGTCTGTCTGTCTGCCTCTACTGTAGGACAGCTGCTGAGCTCCACCTAGTGGCAGAATGACAGTCCTCATCTTTCTCTCCTCACCAACTGTACTAAAGGATGATGAAAGAGACCAACATCTGTGTGTTGTTCCTGCAACAACAAAAAATAGAGCATGTCTTATCTAGTAATATAATAATAATTATACATAGTAATAATAAAGTTATGATTAGTTGGCCGGTGTCTACTACTTATTTGCACTATACAAATACATTCTGACTGACTGATTGATGGAGTGACATGTTGTGTTGTCTTCGTTGTACAGTAAGTCACCTCTCAGAGCTGGTGGTCCGCTGAGCTGTCTTCCATGTCATCATCAAGGTTCACCTTGGTATTCTTTTTTTTTTTTTTAAATATGTCTTTAGGGCATTTCTGCTTTATTGGGATAGAGACAGTAGAGATTGACAGGAAGGATGGGAGAGAGAGGAGGCATGACATGCAAGATAGGTCGAGGGTCGGATACAGGTATTACAAAACATTAAATATAGATCAGAATGATCCAGGATCAGATCTATCTGGCACGACTTTGAGTCGTACAGGGCAAGTCAGCGAGCTCAAATTGACCGTGAATCTGGATCATTCAGATTCAATGTTTTGAAATCCTGGGCCCTGATGATTATGAGAAGGAGGGGGGGCGGGGGGGGGGGGGGGGGGGTGAGAGCGAGAGAGTCACAACACTACAAGGCAACCTGTTTATTGGAGGCCCAGGCCAGTAGCAGTACAGCGCACAGCAGAGACAAGCACTTGAACATCAATTGCAGTTATAAAATCGCTCCTTGAAAGGTCATATAAATGCAAATTTACAATAAAAAAAATGAAGCAAACACATCAGTTACAGGACATACACTTATGCTTATATAACATGCATTGTTGAGCCATTATCAGCCATAAGATGTTATTTGTACTCAACGGGCCTCTACCCAGGGTCACTTGGTAGCACATAATAGTATAGTAGACATATCATCATTGTTATGACTCTCTGCTGTTATTTTGGCCCTGGTCTGCAGTGCGATGATTGGATGGTGGATTCTGCAGAGCAGTGATTGGACGGTGGGTTGGGGTCAGGGGTCAGGGATCAGAACACGTGGACCAGCTAAGATGCAGAGTTGAGGAAGATGACTGAGGCGTTCTGCCAGTCTCCTCCCTCACCTGGGTATCCCTGTGGAGGGGTACACTCATAACATAGAACCTAGAACCTAGAACCTAGAACTTCTTAGAACAGGGTTACCATGCTTGATAGACAAGCTGATACAATGTTGAGTTGGACTTACACTGAGTCTCGCTTTGAGTTCCTCTGCCTGTCTTCGCTTGTGGGCTTTCTCTGAAAATGAAATGAGAAGGATTTTTGTAGTAACTGTAGTATTGTAGTAACTGTGACACATTGTAGTATTACAATTCAAAAGCATTTCATACATTCGGTGTAAACAATAATGAA
The DNA here is from genome assembly GCF_951799395.1 of Argentina silus. NCBI lineage: Eukaryota > Metazoa > Chordata > Actinopteri > Argentiniformes > Argentinidae > Argentina > Argentina silus. The sequence continues at coordinate 3,950,313 of NC_139672.1, read as the reverse complement.
ATAGTAAAAAATGTCCCTCACTGTATTGATGCCACATCTTCCATGGTAACATGACAAGGACCACCATTAGAAAGATGGCTCCACATACCATTAGAGGAGACTCCATGAAGTGCCTACAACACCACCACCACCACAACAACAACAACAACAACAACAACTACTATCAACAACTAAAAAGAGTTTCACTGGCAATAGCTCAAGTCAAAGGAGAATATTGGGTTATGGATGAATAGACACTGCAGTATTGTAAACAGTCATGCCATTGTTAGAAGTTCATCACTTCACTGTTACCTTTGAGAATCCCATCCCTTAGCGATGGATCTAGGATTTGGCACATGTGAAGACCCTGGAGCAGACTGAGGCTTGTCAGATGGGGAGGTCACCGCAGACACTGCAGCTGTAGAGTAGACAAGACAAGACAGGATACAAGACAGGCTTCTTGGGATATTGAGCAGTGGAGAGTTACGTCTCTGCATGCCCAACAAACGATTACCACGGATGCAAACCGCAAAAAAAAGGCTTCTCGAGATCACCATCATCAACAAACTTGAAGCTTGAGATTTTTTTGGGGGATTTTGAAATATGATATTTACAATCTTTCGCCGACATACTTGTCGTGGGTCGAGTTGTGACCACCACGTGGATGGCCACCCGTTGCTGTCCAGCAGCGCACCAGTACCAGCCTGCATCCCTCTTCTCCAGGCGGCTCAGCGTGACAGTGAAGGCCCCTGTCCTGTCGTCCCTGATCAACACGGACCTGTCTTCATAGGTGCCTTCAGCATCTGTCACCAGACAGGAGCTCCAGTCCCCACTCCGGCACCACTTCTTCTCGATCTCCCTGGCGACATAACAATCACACAGGAAATACTACTGCATACCGTAGGCGGGCAACCTGTCCAAACTACAGAGTGCACGTGAGATCGCACAGAGGTTACAGTTTACATTGTCAAGGGGTTGTTGAAGAAAAATTAGATTCTAGATGATCTGAGGTTCACAAAAAATACATTGAGTAGTAACTTGATAATCAAGCGAATGGAGAGAGGTTTAGGTACAGCGTAGTAGGTACAATACCTGTATTTCTCACTGTAGAGGCATTCCACACTGACACTGGTTCCTTCCTCCCCACTCACCATGCTGTTCACCACGGACATACCTGCAGGACAGAACCAACACACCTAGCGTATAACCACACGCCCACACGCACCAACCTTATGTGTACTGTACCATGTTCTCGCCACACCCCACTCACCGTGAATGACGTTGATGTGCAGTGAGGCGGTGACATCGCTGCTCCACATGCCCCCCACCTCCACCCCGCACCAGTACCACCCAGCGTCTCCCTCCTTCATGTCCGTCATGGTCACAGTGAACACCTGCTGGACCGGGTCGTCAAAGATGGACACCTTCTCCTCCTCAGGTCCAGCTGTGGAGCGCGGTGTGTCCGTACGGGCTAGGCTTGTGCAGAAGCCCTTCATCCTGCCGTGGCACCAGTACTTCACGTAGCTGGCGTACTGGGGGTCATAGTGACAGGGGATAGTGAGTGACCGGCCCTCCAGAACAGCGAGGTCTTCAACAGTGGTGACCCTACAGAGAGAGTCTACGGAGAGAGAGAGAGAGAGAGAGAGAGAGAGAGAGAAAGAGAGTCAGGAGGGGGGCTGTTTAGAGAGGTCATTCACACTCACTGGACATAGCTGTTTAGAAACAGTGGATGTCCTTTTATTATATATAGAAAACAGGGAACAGAGTGTTTCTAAATGGATGGTTCCTCTGTGACACACTTGTGGTTTCGTTTTCCCCCCAAAAAAATATTTTGGCACTTTCATATCCCTCCCCCTCTGTCAGCCTTGGATTCTCAGTGGGATATGAACATGGGAGCACACAACTAATCTCTAGCTCCTTATGGTTGCTTGAGGGCGTAATATAGTGAAGAGGCTTCCTAAGGAATGCTACTGTATTTTCTGAAGTAATACTTGGAGTAATAATAATTGGAGTATACTGTATTTCACAGAACTCTTGTCCCAGTGAATTTTTCCGGAGCAAGAAAATGACAACATTGAGCAAGAAACTCAAGTATATCAAAACAACATGGCTTTAGTACCAGCCCACCATCACTCATATAACCAACATCCATTTTGAAACAATGTCTTATAACAATAAACAGTGAAAAATTAGGGTTGAAGGGGCCACTGAATATGTTTTTTCCCACCGGCTATACAATATGAAGATCTATTAATTTTTCACTAATTTTTAAATTTTAAATATGCCATTTAAAGGAGCAATAAAGAGGTAGATCTCACCTGGGATGCAGGTAAAGAGGCCAACGGTGAGTAGGAGCAGCAGAGTCATGTTCCTGTGTCTGAGGCGGCGGTGGTTTGGGACGTGATTCTCCTCTCCACCCTAAACACTGTTCCGCAATCCCAACTTCCCTTGGGTCATGTGACCACATGTGGCCGCCAGATGTTATGCATGCTATTAACCTGTTGAGCTCTGTACACTTTTCAATATCACCCTTTTTCCAATAACTACAGTATGTTATACTGATTGTACTGTATTAATGGGACAGATTAAGAATTAGATTCTAATTATGCATAAGCATAACTTTGAATATGTTTTTCTTGTTTTTCATTCAGCTAATGATTACTTAAGACGTACTTACAATCTGCGGCAATCTAATTGCCAATTTGTTTGTGAAATATTGTGGTTTGGTATATGTTTTTTGGACAAATGATAACCACTCAATAAAAACATTCACATACAATTTTCTGTATTGTTTATTTCAGTTTGTCTCAAGTGCAAAAGGGAATGTGGTACAAATTAAAGAAAAGTAAAAAAAAAAAAAATTACATCGGTAAAAAAAATAAAATCACATCACTGATACTTTTGCATCAAATTACAGAGTGAATGGCGGGTTGAGGGTTTCAGTTCCACAAATCATTGGCAGAGAGGATGTGGCTGCTCTACAGCGGGAGGTGAGGAGGACTTCAGCACTTTGGGAACACCTCTGGATGATCTAGAAGAGAGAATGATGGGGATGAGGATGAGGATGGATGACAGAAACATGCTCTGAAGCCAACAAGAGGTATCTGAGGTCATGTAACAGGACATGCATAACTATAAAACATTCTTGTTCATCTCATGAGCCCATCAACTAACCAATAAGGACCCTTATACATTTTCACCAGCACTGTGAATTCTGCCATTGCATACAATAACAAAAAAAGAAAGAAAATGGGCATACAATAACAAATAAATTGGGTATACAATGAATAACAACAAAATGGGCAGAAAGAAGGTAGACACTGAATGAAAAACTAAGGCTGTTGGAGAACTTTAAGAACACATCCACCCCTCCGTTTTTCCTTCAAGCAGGCTGACTGGATAGGTGTAAGCTAGGGCTCCATGACATCAATCCAGTCAGGTCCAAGCGCCATTATCAGCCACTAAATTCAGACCAACAGCATAGTATGCAAATCTAATGCACACCTGACACCTACACACCTGCTGTGGGTGGGATAAGATGGCAGGATGCATTGGCGCTTCAACCAATGAAATTCATGACGACGAGATTGAGAACAGTGTGGGCGAATAGGAAGTCAGCGAAGGCCCTCTCTGGGGAGACAGTCAGGAAGTCCCCTTTGTTCTGAGGGTTGATCTGGATACGAAGGCACACTGAGGGGGAGAGAGAGAGAACAGGCTGTAAACACACAGGAGCTGCAATGGACAAAAGGTTATGGCATGTGCAGTATAGGCCGACAGTACAGCTCACAAAGCAGATTCATCGTACAGTAGGCTGTGCGCAGTAGGTTGGCTCCATCTGAGGAATGGTATCGAACACGATACACGTACCATTCCTCATTCCATGCATTACAATGAGCCCGTCCTCCGATTTCTACCTCCACCAGCCTCCCGTGGGCTCCATACAACTTTTTGGTGTCTTGTTACTGTCATCATTCAGTTAGAACTACTCCTTTTTCCAGATTGGATCACACCAGAGTTAGCTAGTGATTCCCACATGGATTCATTGCAGGAAGCTTGTTACTGTATGCCTAACAGCCAACGCAATTGAATTCAACGCATGACTGCGAGCCAATCCAATGCAATGCAAGCTAACTGACTAACCCCATCCGTGAGAATGTAAAACACCAATAGCTGACATGACCAGAAGATCAAATAAATTCACCTCCAAGAATGAAACATCCAACACAGGAGATGAAGCCTGATAAGAAGCTGTTGAAGGGGAAGGTGCCGACCAGTAGACAGTAGAGGAACTGCAGGGCTCCTGTCAATAGAATGTAGAGCAGGTAGGCATCCACTACTTTCAGCTTGTTCGTCGTGGTGGTAGTGTATTCTTCCAAGAATCGAGAGGCAACCGAAAACACCGAATTAGACATGGCTATGTTTTGGTAGTGTTGATATCTAAATGATAAGAATTGCTAAATATTGTTCATGCAGGAGCTGCCCTCTTCCTCGTTTAGAATGAATGACGTGTCTACAAGGACCGGAAGTCGGTGTTACACAAAATATCTTCCGACTAGCGACGAGTCCACGCAGACAACAGCTGTACGAATCCCCGCCTACTGTGAGTCAGCTGATCTTTATTGGAATGTACGAGTTACGAAACATTGACCACGGATGTTGTTAGACATTGTACTAAACCCGCAACCCCAAGTCGGAGGAAGACGTAATTGTAATCGTTTTAAGCGTTTGTTTGTTTATTTCAGTTTGTGTATCGTTATCGGATTATGTCATTCAATGGATCCTATAATAGCTCCAATGCAAAACGAAACTGAGACAGAGTAAGTAAACTCAGGTGGTTTGTTATTTAACCATCCTGAATATTTGCTGTCCTCAATTCTTGCTTTCATAATTTTTCTCCGTTTTGGCGTCAGATCATTTCTTACAGTCACCAATCTGACTAATAAAATGTCTAGATAATTGTAATGCATTCCAAATAATTTATAAAGATACGATTTATAAAGATGCAGTATTTTTGTTTTTCCATATGAGCCTCAATGTTGTTGTTAGTGCACTACTCTGATTCATCAATCATTCACTAGTTTGACATGTTAGTCTAATATGTCTGACATTGAAACATCGTTATCTCTGTGTGTTCATTGAAGAGCTGTGCCTGTGCACCAGTGACTCTCTGGGGAACCGGTTACAGTGAGTGACACAGCACTTTTGCGTCGCGTGTCAACGGCCACCCAAGTGTATTGCTGTAATTAGTGCCCCCATCTGAGCTGCTCTACCCATACAAAACTACCGCTCAAGGTACAAGCTGTCCCTAACTACAGAAGCACTACTCCAAACCTAACCATGGGTGACCAAAATGATCTGAACCAATATTAGTGGATAGGGGGTAAGGGAAACTTTGACCTACTCCGTGAAGTTTCCTATAGCCTATGTGTGTGTTGTGATAGGCTGGTGCTTGCAGTGATTGTATGAAACATGACTCATTGTCATTAGGGTGTGTAGGTCTACTCCATGCAACCATGCATGTGTAACATCTCCATCTTAGACCTTTACCCTAGTCTCCTCTGTCTCTGCATTGTATCATCCATACCATGACAGCATTCAGCTTCTGTGTAGCTGCAGTAACACTGTCTCTCTCTCTCTCACACACACTTTTTCTCCATGTCCCTCCTCTCTCTCTCTCTGCTCCAGGGCGAACTCAGGGTGGGGCTGGTGGCCTTCCTGGCGTCCGACCTCTATGTCCCTCCTGAAGAGCACAGAGGCCAAGATCCTCTCATGTAAGACCATGTTTACTTTACTTTACTCTATGTTTTACCATCCTCTGCACTGGGAATAGTATTTCACTTCAGGAGTATACTGTCTATACTGCTATACAAGTATACTGTCTCACTTGAGTTTGACACCCTTGGCTTGGAATAGCATCTTCTAGTAATGTCACTCTGTTGTGTGTGCACCTGTTGCTTCAAGAACATATTGTTTAACCTCATCTCCGTGTTAAACAGGTATTCAGAATGACCTGTGGGCCAGGTTTGTGACCCTACCAAACCAGGACAAGATATGGACTCTGACGTTGACCAACAAGACCGCCCGCAAACCTGTTGAGCAAGGTATTCCTATGGCTAACAAGATAGCTTCTCACTGAAAGTAGTAGGCCTGTTAGAAGAGATGTTTTAGTTAGAATTCACCTCCTGTCTGTCTGTGTTTTGTTTTTTTCTCCTCTCTCTCTCTCTCACACTCTCTCTCTCTCTCTCTCTCTCTCTCCCTCCTCTCTCTCTCTCTCTCTCTGTCTCTGTCTCTGTCTCTCAGCCTCTAAGACACCTCTAGTAATGGTCCATGGGTTTGGGGGAGGTGTCGGCCTCTGGATCCGTAACCTGGACATGCTGAGTCGCTCTCGGCCAGTATACGCCTTCGACCTCCTGGGGTTCGGCCGCAGCTCAAGACCCTCCTTCCCCACAGACGCTGCCCTGGCTGAGGAGCAGTTTGTCAGCTCCATGGAGCAGTGGAGGGAAGCAGTCGGCCTGGAGAACATGATCCTGCTGGGTCACAGCCTGGGGGGCTACCTGGCTACCTCCTACGCCATACAGTACCCTTCCAGGTGAGAGGCCATGGTTTTGATCACTTACATTGATGTCACATTAATGATAATAATATTGTGTATAACATATACATAATACAATAAATATGGTCTACTGATTTGTGACAGTGACATTGTTGTGACAGTGACATTGTTTCTTAACCTGTTACACTGTATGTTGACTTTTTTATTTTTTTCATTAATTTTTATTTATATCTACTTAATCTCCCTCCCTCAGGGTGAGTCATCTAATCCTGGTGGACCCCTGGGGTTTCCCTGAGCGCACCCCACCAGGAGAGGAGACCCAGGGCAGTCCGAGTCCAGAGACCAAGAGACCTGCCCCCCCTCGCTGGGTGAAGGCTGTGGCCTCGGTCTTCTCTCTGTTCAACCCCCTGGCGGTCATCAGAGCGGCAGGGCCCTGGGGTGAGACACAGAGGGGTGGGGATGGAGGAGGGACAGGACAGAATACAGCCAGCTTGTCAACTCGTGTCATTTTAGAGTCTCCTACTAATGTCTCCATCATTCCCTTTGTTTTTCTCTGTTCCTGTCTTCTTTATCGTTCTGTCAGGTCCAGGGTTGGTGAATAGGTTCCGTCCAGACTTCAAGAGGAAGTTTGAGGACCTGTTTAATGATGACACCATGACAGAGTACATTTACCACTGTAATGCCCAGACACCCAGGTACGTGAAGTCCCAGCTTGGCGTAATGCCACCATTTCACTGACAGAATATTGGGCACATGAGAGAGGTCACTGCTGTATTCTCTATGGGGGACATGGTCTCCTTAGCCCCCGGTTAATGGCCTTTATCCCAGATTCTGAATGACAGAAAATAACAGACTCTTTTTCTCATCCATCCTCTCATCCCCACACCACCACCCCCATCCCCTCCCTCTGTCTGTCCCTCTCCCTCCACCCTCTGTGTCCCAGTGGGGAGGTGGGCTTCAGGGCCATGTCGGAGTCCCTGGGCTGGGCGAAGAGACCCATGCTGCAGCGGGTCCACCAGCTGCCCCCCTCCATGCCCCTCAGCATGCTGTACGGGGCGCGCTCCTGGGTAGACAGCTCCTCGGGGGAGAAGGTGGCCCAGATCAGGGCCGAGACCCCCACACGCATAGTGGTGAGTATGAGGGGGTTAGGCTACATAGAGTGTGTGTGTGTGTGTGTGTGTGTGTGTGTGTGTGTGTGTGTGTGTGGGGGGGGGGGGGGGTGAAGGATGAAGGAAAGTGGGGCAAGGTTTTGAGAGAGACAAAAAGTAATTGTTTGTTGATGGATCGAGGGAAAAGAAAGTGTGTTGGAAATGAATGGCTGGTCTGTGAAAGAATAGGCCAGAGATTGACAGACTGTCAGAGGCACTTGCAAATGCACAGAACCATACGGTAACCATGGTAACACCTGTGTCCTTCTCTCTGTCCTCAGATGATCGATGATGCTTCTCACCATGTGTATGCTGACCAACCAGAAGAGTTCAACAAAGTGGTCCAAAATATATGTAACTCTTTAGACTAAGAATGTAAGCTAAATTGACAATAGAGACCCTGCGTGTCTGTGTGTGTCTGTCTGTGTGTGTGTCTGTGTGTGTGTGTGTGTGTGTGTGTGTGTGTGTGTGTATGTGTGCACGCATGCACGCACGTGTGTGTGTGTGTGTGCGCGAGTGCGCGAGTGTGTGTGTTATTTATAGTACATGGATAGACATGGCTTCAATGCTACACACTAATGGGACAGAATGGTACATTTTTGTAAGATGGACCTGCTCTGTGGTCCACATGCAGTTTGTATGAGCGTGACCTTCAATGGGTTGTTCTCATCCCTGCATTCTTTATCCGCACTGATCCTATCCATTATACACAGAAACACATGGTCAGTCAGTGTAGTTGCCCTAGTGGCTGAATTGAACTCATTATTTAAAGTGGTCTGCATGAATCAATTCTTGTCTGTTTTGTCTGTTGTTACGGGATGGAAAATAAGCAATAGACGGTTCTGTACGAAACTCATATTTGTAGGGTGTATATATATATATCTATATATTTATATTTCTTTCCAGTAATATGGCCGATGCCACTGAAGCGTGCTGTTATGTGCCTGAGTTTGACAGTGACTTCATGTTGTAATTGTTAGTTCTCTGACTTCTGTTCTCAGATCTTCTGATCAGTGCCACTGACTGTATTTAAACTGCTGTCTGTATTTTATATTAAATAAACATTTCTATGATTAACACTGGTTGGCTGTCTTGTCGCCATTTATCTGTTGTCTGTTGTCTGTCTTTAAAGGTGCAATATGTAACATTCACGCTTTCTACTGGTTGCCATGGCTATTACAATTGGCCAAGGGTGTTCTAAGAACTCACAGATTGAATCCCTACTTATAAAGATTATAAAGATCCTCTTGAACACTGAGAGTGTCTGTGTTCCTTGCCCAATGTATACAAGATCCTCTGTGGCTCAGTTGGTAGAGCATGGTGCTAACAACACTTAGGTTGTGGGTTCAATTCCTGCTGGGACCATATATACTGAAATGTATGCACTCATTGCGATGTAAATTGCTTTGGATAAAAGCATCAACTAAATGATATTATTATTATTATTATTTCAGCATTGTGATGGCATTCCATCTGTGATTGACTGACTGGTAGATTATCCAACCTGTGTGATCCGTCAGCTGACTGGTGTGCCTCATATCTTGGCTGGTTTATATCAGGGAGAAAGTAACCTTGCTAGATTTAAGCTGTTTTGGGGAATGATAATTAAAGTAAAATGTCTATACCCTGTGGGATGTTTGGCAGTTGAAAGGCTTGAGAACCGATTCTGTCTCTTAATATGACCACTAGGGGTCAGTATGTAACTGCTTATGTTCTTGTGTGCACTACACTGTGTGTAAGTACACCGTGTCTTTTTTGGTTTTGTTGTGGTAACATGAACCACAATGATCAAATTCATAGTAACCACATTGTGGTTTTGGATTGAAAAACCATTGAAAACCCATTGAAGAAAGTAACCAAAACATTTATTACTAAGTCATGTAACTATGACTACCTGCCACAGGTCTCGGCATGAAGCTACGCAATTTGTGTCTAATGATAGGTAGCTAATGGTACTGTTCTGAGAACATCCTATACGGACAGTTACTGCAGGCAAGTACTTGCTACCACCATGAATACTGAGTCATTTTTTCATCTGTTCACACCTAGTCTCTACCCAGTCAGGGCTTGTCCTCCAGGCCAGAGGATCAACATGGAAATGACTCAACCCAGCATCACACAACTATATATCTGTTTTATTACAACACTGACAGTAGAAAAACACACATCCACATATAGATAAATAATATGATAATAAAAAAAAGTCAATATAACAGTTTCCATTGTCCTTTAAGTGCAGGGGTAAAAAGATACACTCAAAGCAGGCACAGCATCTCTAAGCTTTCCGGAGATGACGCAGTTTGGCGCAGTGATATAACAGCACTTGATAGCAAGGAGACGCATTGAAATGTGTCTCCTTGAAATTATTGTAATGCACTACAATGCTGATTTTCAGTTCATTCTTACACACACGTGCACACACGCACACACACACACACACACACACACACACACACACACACACACACACACACACACACACACACAGGACATTCAGAAAGACCCTTATATGACATGGAACAGAAATGTGTTCTTTGCCTTCATATAAGCCATGTAAGATACATTTTGTCTAAAATGTTACAGTACATAAATATAGGACATATATGTATATGTACAACACATTGATACTCTGCATACATCTTGAGTATTGTATATTTTCGATTTGTTCAGTACAGCATCTTCTACTGAAAAGACCATTGGTATGATTATATCTAGGTCATTTAACTGGCTACAGAAGCATTTAAATGGCTACTCTAACATAAAATGCTACCTTTCTTCTTCACAGGTTTACAGTAAAAACAATAAGGCATTCTGGTGACTCTCGTGGATATTACGTTTCTATTACCAATCACTAATTAAATCATTAATGCTGATATCACAGTAACTATATATGTGTATGTCTATGTACACTCAGTATGTCCATGAATATTCACCATAAAATACCAAATATTGTCCAATACATTGAAAAAAACATGACATTCAAGACAAAGAAAAAATAAACCATTTCCCATGGCCTTGCTGAAACCAGTTTGCCATTTCTCCAATATTGACAAGACTTGCAAAGGTCATTGAGAAACACAGTCTACACAGTCTAGACACAGACAGACAAGTGGACAGTGGAGAGATACTAGAGAGCTCATTGGTCCAGGACGATGATGTCAGCCACGCCGTGCACCTGTGTGAGCTGTTTACAGTCCAGAGCTGCGACCAGCTTCCTGGGTCCTGGCACAGTGGGGATGAAGTGCTCAGTCAACGTCACCGTGGAGTGGCTCCCAACATCACTGAGAGAGGGGAGGAGAGAGGGAGGGAGGCGGGGGGGGGAGAGGGGAATGGGGGAGAAAGAGAGAGAGCAGGGTTAACTACACCTTAACACAACCTCTGAGAGACAGGAAGGTTGATTCTACAGTAGAAAAGAGAAATAGAGAGGAGGTTGGCATTATTTACATCATGGAGGGACGGAGAGAGTGGAAAAGAGAGAGAGAGTGAGAGAGAGTGAGAGAGAGAGAGAGTGAGAGAGAGAGAGAGAGTGAGAGTGAGAGTGTGAGAGAGAGAGAGTGAGAGAGTGAGAGTGTGAGAGAGAGAGAGAGAGAGAGAGAGAGTGAGAGAGTGAATGTGAGAGTGTGAGAGAGAGAGAGTGAGAGAGTGAGAGTGTGAGAGAGAGAGAGAGAGAGAGAGTGAGAGAGTAACAGAGAAACAGAGAAACAGAGAGAAAAGAGAGAGAGGGTACCGTGGCACACACAAATGATCCCAGTCCTGTATCTTACCCAACGACCACCTCGTGGACCCTCTGCAGGCCCAGCCCCTCCACCCTGAACACCACGCCCCTCAGGGTCCGTGGTAGCGGATTGGTGAAGGTGATCTTAGCTGCCATCTCCTTGCCCACCACAGCGTCCCCTACAGCCTGGAGGGCAAAACAACACAAAATACCACTTTACAATGCTACTGTCATCATCCCAGTGCCATGGCCCTGAACCAAGACCAATCAAGTCTGGGCCCTCAACCAATCTGTACTTCATTTCTGTGGGATTGCCTGTGGGGAGTTGTTGAATAGAGACCAAGTAAACATCATTTCCGACAGGACTGATTTACAGTAAATCCGTGTGATACATTTGACTGTTGCTCAGTGTTTAAAGGGCAGATGAGGAGTCCTAGTGGCAGCAGGTGGTACTGATACAGGATACAGGAAGTCCGGTCTCACCTTGATGTTGAGGTCTGGGGTGCGGAGCCTGAAACTGGTCTGACTAGCCAGGACCTGCTGGGTCTCGCTGACCCGTCCTGACAGGGTCAACATCAGGGCAGCCTGGTCCACCAGCTGGTCCTGGTACTGCTGGTAGGGCAAGACCCACTCTATGGTCTTCTCTGAGAACACAGGGGATTACAAAGGGATTACAACAGACCCTATAGTTTCATAGGGAACTGATTATGATACAAGGTCAGATATGTTTTGATCTCCTAAATTGGGTACGTCTATGATGAGGGTAGAGGAGTCTGATCCTAGTTCAGTTGGTCAAGATAGCCCCAAGTACTGGTCTACTGACCTTCATTGGGCATGAGTTCGACATGCAGCCTCTCCTTCTTCACGGTCCCCTTGAGCACGCCAGTGTAGTACATGACTGCCACCTGGCTGTGGAGGGTGGTCTTGCGGGGGTACGGGCTCAGGTTCCTCAACACGATGCTCAGCTGGGCGTCGGCCCCCATGCGCGGCCCCTCCCCATCCATCTTCACCTCCACAGAAACATCCTCCGCCATGGGCGCGGAGTACACGTCCGGCCTGGTGCCGTAGCGACTGGCCGTTTCTACGGCGATACGTTCCTCCTCTGACCCTGGTGGGGTGTGAGGGGGTGGGGGGGGGGGGCGGAGACAGAGAGAGGATATGACTGTCTTTGTAAAAGTGATATCATCCTTATCATTATCATCCACCAAATGTTGTTTCTAGGTGTGCCGGGATATTGGGTGTCGGTCAGTAAGGTCGTGGAATGTTGCCCTCTGAGGTTTGCTTGATAAGCGTTATGATGTCATTGTACCTTCGTGGTGTTTGTACAGGTCTGTAATGTCAGCGCGCTCGTCCGAGCCCACAGCCTTAGTGCTGATGTGGTGGCCCACTGCCTTCTTCTCACTGTGGATCTGAGAGAAGGTGCCGTCCAGGTTCCTCTGCCAGTAGATCTTATCACTGTTCACCTGACCAGACACACACACACACACACACACACACACACACACACACACACACACACACACACACACACACACACACATAGACCCGATCAGAACCGCTCACCCAGTACACCACGGAGGAAACATGAGAGTCTGAGCTCAACCAGGGGATGCTTATATTAGAGGGGCTTAGATTCTAATCTAAGGCCAGTTTTGTAGGTTTTCCCTCCTAGTTAATAAAGACCAAGAAGGCCACGTCTGTGCCTAAAGGGCATCTACTGTACCCGGCAGCACTCACCTCAGCGAAGACGAAGGGCGTGTCGTGTTTCAGGTAGACCTGCCCGGTGCGGATGGCGGTGACGGAGGCCGGGCCGCAGCGGAAGGTGCCCTGGCTGGTCTCCTGGGGGGTGGCGTCTAGAGCCTGCCAGCCCCCCATACCGTGAGGGAGGTCCGGCCTGGCCATCCAACAATCGTTCCACACATGGAAGTTCCTACAGAGAGACAATAGGGGGTTATTTGGGTTACTTAGTGTATGATTTGGGGTCAGTTAGCTTTGGGTGTTTTTCAGAGCAAAAGGGATTTCATAACGTCCGCATAACCTGTCCAAACAAATCTCAGGGCCCTACTCGTAGCAGATGAGAGCTCCCCAAACAGATCAAACAGAGAAAAGCACTGTGCTTGTGATGAACACGTGTTTAATTGATTGCTTGTTTAATTGATTGCTTGTTTAATTGATTGCTTGTTTGATTGGTTTCGGTCGTTCAATTGTTTTTTTTTTCTTTTTTATCGTTAGAGCATCAGACTCACCAGACAGAGTCAGAGTTGAGGTGGTTGATTGGCTCCATGTTCTCATCAAAGTATATGTCCGTCGTCAGGGAGACGTCAGTGTCGTGGGCGGACTGGAAGTTGGTCACACTGCGGGCAGGTATGCCAAGACACCTGAGCACTGAGAGAGAGAGCCAGAGAGAGAGAGAGAGAGAGAGGGGGGGGGGGGGGGGAGAAAGGGAGCGAGGGGGGGTCAATAAGAGAGCAATAAGAGGGCAGTAAGAGGGCATTAACAGTATGGACACAAATAAAACATTCAGACAGACAAAGTGATAGCAAGCAAGAGAGATCACGCAGGGAGAGATCACGCAGGGAGAGATCACGCAGGGAGAGATCACGCAGGCCTGCATGGCCCTGTATTGGCCAGAGAGACAGCAGCACATGTCCAGGTCAGGTCAGGTATCAGAGGAATGCAGGCGGTTTATTTTGGTATTTGGTATTTTAGATATGAGGCATGAGCTCCTATCAGGGGCTGTGCTATGCGCTGGGGTCAGCTAGCATGTGAGGAACGCCCTGTTTAGATCACTATGAATGAAGTGTTCTGTTACAGAGGAGAGGAACTAAGGAGACACACACACATACACACACACACACACACACACACACACACACACACCCACACACACACACACACACACTAACACACACCTGTAGTGGTGACTCCAGAGAAGACCCAGCACTGGCCGTATTTGACGGGCGTGCCCTCCTCCTTATGCCACTTCTTCATGATGTCCACGCTGCCACTCCAGGCGGTAGGAGACACTCCGTCCACATAG
>NC_139672.1:3910878-3930878 GCF_951799395.1 Argentina silus | reverse complement strand
CACACACACACACACACACACACACACATATACACACACACACACACACACATATACACACACACACACACACACACACACACACACACACACACACACACACACACACACACACAGCTGGGCTGGGTGTGGCTGATTGGGTCCTGCAGGAGGTAGGGTATGTTGGGGTGTTTGGGGAGTTTGGTTGACCCGGACAAAAGGCTAAGTATCCCAGAATGCCTTGGGAAAGTCAGACTGTTGTGGAAAGTGCAATGTCTGGAATGTTGTGCAGGCTGCTAGACTGACCTGTCTTGAGGTCCAGGTGCAGTTTGTCAGAGTAGCTGTTGAAGGGGCGGGACAGGTCCAGCTCCATCTGGAAGGTCTGGCCACGGCGAATGATCAGCTCGTCGCTATGGTAAAGGTCAGTGTGATGCTCCTGACGGTTCTGACCCGACTTAGAGCTCAGTAAGTCCACCGAACGCACGGACAGCATCAGCTCTGAGGAGAGAGAGAGAGAGAGAGAGAGAGAGAGAGAGAGAGAGAGAGAGAGAGAGAGGGATGAGAGAGATGGTTCATGGTTAATGTGATGGCCGTTGCTTATGGTGGGACTGTAGTATCAACCTGTGATTGCTTGACTGATGTTATTGCTCCATATTTGATGTTGTCATCTTCATATCTAAACCAACGGTACTATACTGTTCATGTAGAATCTCAGAGGGCCCAGTGAAGTCTGTTTTACCCTCCATCTCATTGTCTCCAGTGTGAGGTTGAGGGAGCAGAGGAGATGGGGGCGGCTTCGCCCCGTCGTCCGTGACAACCGTGTCTGTGATGTCATAGGAGCTGCTCTGACGACGACAGCAGCAGGGACACACCTTCTGTAACCAACGGCTACAGCCTCCACCCTTCTTGGACTCCGCATCCTTGTCGCGGATCGACACCTCCACCCTCGGGGCGATGCCATGGAAACGCCCCACCTCCGAACCGTCTCTGATCGTCAACCGCTCTCCTGGCATTCTGGGGGGTGGGGGTGGGGGTGGGTAGATTAGAGATAGAGAGCAGTAGAGATGACGTTAGAAACCCGAATTTCCCAATGGGAGGGACGGGAAAACAAAGAGACTGATTGAGTTTATCATGGCAGACTTCCATGAGAAGGTGGTTAGTTCACACATATTGACTAAACAGATAGCACAGAAACGTGAGCCGAGAAGACTGGTTGACGTAAACCATGCTCTTAAATTCCCTCAACGTAACCTTTCTTCCCTGTGTCCTCTCCTCCCCCTCCCTCCTTTCCTCTATTCATCTCTGAAACCAGCACACACACGGTCTCTCATGTTTTCTTTAAACTTTTCCCACAATTACCGCATTCCAGACATTGCACTTTCCACAACAGTCTGACTTTCCCAAGGCATTCTGGGATGCTTAGCCTTTTGTCCGGGTCAACCAAACTCCCCAAACACCCCAACATACCCTACCTCATGCAGGACCCAATCAGCCACACCCAGCCCAGCTGTGTGTGTGTGTGTGTGTGTGTGTGTGTGTGTGTGTGTGTGTGTGTGGGTGTGTTTATATGTGTGTGATCTGATGGTGAACATTGATCATACAGTGTTGTCATGTCAACCCAGGCCACACTGAACACACAGCTCTCATCTCTACACATATGGCGGCTCAGGGTCAAATGTCAGAGGTTAAAGGGGTCAACAACAGAAAGAGAGTAAAGCACGTTTACAAGCTGAGCAAGTATGAGAGGGAACGTCTCCACCTCTAGTCTCCTTCTACATTATGTGTCTCTGCCTCGAGACATTAAAACCCACATTTGGCAGAGACGTAATAGGCAATTCAGAAAAAAATCTCCCATAACCCAAACATTAAAGTCCCTGTGGAGTCATTTGGGCCTGATTAAACCCTGTAAAACCCTCACTTCCTGTAATGAGCTGTAGTCATGAGAAATGTATTACCACTAACTAAACTACCCTGCTGTTGGTTTAAATGTTTACTTGAGTGGAGTTATCAATCTCATGTATTTACCGACAATGTGTCCATTCTCAGCATCTCAGCAAACATAACCTCCGACCCATGCAGAGAAAGCCCATCAGTCCCACCCAGCCCAGCCCAGTGTGTGTATGTGCGTGTGTGTGTGTGTGTGTGTATGAGTGTGTGTGTCTCAGATTTCTCAACTCAATAAGTCATCTGCTGGTCAGATGATGTCCCCCTCCCTTCTGGTCACGAAAACCTCCAAATTATTGGCAAAAGAAGTTAGCAAATGCTTGACAAAATAATTACTAATCACACTGATGATGATGACAAATGCAAAAGGTCAGATTTCAACATTGATTACAACATGATTAGTCCCTGCCCAAAATGCTCTTTCTTTCTTCCTTGCTCTCTGTTTTTATGAGCGCATCTGACATTTTGGTTACGACATAACAGGAGAACAGAAATTCACACAGCAGGTGAGAAAAACATATGGCATGATTGTACATGTCCTGAACATCAGCAGTAAAGTTTGACAACTGAACTGTCGATCAACGATTAACGACATCACATCTTATTACAGTCACACGGTGCTGGCTTTTCCTTATATACTGTAAATATACTTACATTTACATTTACATTTTTGGCATTTAGCAGACGCCTTTATCCAAAGCGACTTACAACAAATACATTTGTTTAAGTAAGTGAATCATCTATCCATCAGTCATCTATGGTAGGACCAGGGGCTATTGGCAGTCACAATGCTAGAAGAAGGAAGAATTACTTTTTTTTGTTTTTTACAGGAGAGAAACTTGTACAAGGAGGTAGTGGGGATGAAGGAGGAACAGTTTAGGAGGGACAGTTAAGATGTAGCCTGAAGAGATGGGTCTTCAATCTACGGCGGAAGATAGGTAATGACTCTGCAGTCATGATAGCAGTGGAAAGCCGTGACCGAGTAGCGCGGCTGCTGCATCCATGTAGAGGTGGCGGTGCCAGGCGGCCAGCCGAGGTGGAAGAGCAGAGTGATCGAGCAGGGGTTTGGGGGCTGACCATTGCTTGCAAGTAGTGAGGGGCTGTTCCCTTTGCTGCCCGGTAGGCGAGCACCAGGGTCTTGAATCTGATGCAAGCTGCTACCGGGAGCCAGTGAAGGGTGCAGAGGAGGGGAGTGACATGAGAGAATTTGAGTAGATTAAACACCAGATGGGCGGTATTCTGGATGAGCTGCAGAGGCCTGATGGTGGAGGCGGGCAGACCGGGCCAAGAGTGCGTTGCAGTAGTCAATATACTATACTCATGTACTCAGTGGCTCCTCATTGGCTCCTCTCGTAAACCTCATCATCACCTTCTCCTCTGTCCTCTCCTTGTGTCCCAATTCTCCATGAAGTCTGCACTAATGCGCTTTTCCCACCTGAATTCGCTCTCACACAGGGCACAGCATCCTACACGCAGGGTTTCTCTTCCTCCTCTCCTCCACCCTCCCCCCTCCACCCAAGACTGCCCCTGCTCCTCTTCCTCGCCCCATCCTGCCCAGTGAGTGGTGAGTTTATATTGGCAGCTAACACTTTGGTAGCATAACAGGAATGTCAACAGGCCCCTGAGATAAGCACCACTAAATCAATGCGTGTACCGTCCCTACAACAACAACCAACCCCACAGCTCCCATAAAACACCCATAGAATACGTCAGGAGACGCCAAGATTGATGCCAGATGTCTGTTATAGGACCGTTTAGCATCTTTTACACTTTCTCAGCAGTAACAACACCCACACTTTAAATGGCAAGGCAGGGACTGTTGCCGACTCCAGTAAAACCCCTCATGCATAGAGTTGGAGTCACTGAAATTGATGCCAGATGTATCTCTCTGCACCTCTGTGTTGGTAAATGAAATACCACTGTATAACAGGACTGGTGAGACCTGGATATATACATGCCTTTCCTCCTCAGCAACAGATACGCATGGCTACACATGGTTACAAATCATGTAGATTACTTGATTGGACTCAATATTTACTCTTGGTCTGAGTTATTGTGGTGTCATACATATATATATATATATATATATATATATATATATATATATATATATATATATATATATATATATAGAGAGAGAGAGAGAGAGAGAGAGAGAGAGAGAGAGAGAGAGAGAGAGAGAGAGAGAGAGAGAGAGAGAGAGAGAAGGGGTATATATATATATATACAATACCAGTCAAAAGTTTGGACACACCTTGCCAAGAGTGTGCAAAGCTGTCATCAAAGCAAAAGGTGGCTACTTTGAATAATCTAAAATACAAAACATATTCTGGTTTGTTTAACACTTTTTTGTTTAGTACACAATTCCATATGTGTTCCTTCATAGTTTTGATGTCTTCAATATTAATCTACAATGTAGAAAATAAGAAAAATAAAGAAACAACATTGAATGAGAAGGTGTGTCCATATGTATATATATATATATAGGTATTGAAATACTGAAATATGTTAACAATTTAGAATCCTTCACTCCATTAGAGGCTGGTGGTACCACTGGGTCGACACCACTCCCCCCCAAATGTGCCTGGTATTTGGAATTGCCACCCCGTTCTCCTGTCTTATAGGCTACCAAAATAAACCGTTCGGAAATACAGTAGTTTATGCAGGCCGCTGTGGTAACATGGTCAACGCTTTCACTTTCACACCTGCCCCTCCAAACGGAAATTGTGTGCGCAACTCAGAAAAGCGCTTGGCGACCGAAGACGTTGAGAAACAGAAGTGGATGTAACAGGTAAGAGCATGTGATAAATTGGCATGTGATACAATTATTAATGAATTAAATAAAAAAAATCCCTTACTTTGTCTTTGGTGATTCCCTCTTGGGTTCTCGGAAAAGTTTCTTACAATTCGAGTTATAGTGGGTCTGGTCTGGTCTGACGTTTTAACTCGCCTCTTGGACACACGCCTCTTGGATTGGAAGTTTATATTCTCTCTATCGAGGAATGCAAGTACTTGACACACCCTCTCCTTCCTACCCCGCCCCTATACCCCCTCACCATTATACAGAGTCAAATGAGCCACCGCTCCCTTCAGGACGTCCCGTAGCAACGGCGTAGCCTACTGGGGCGCTTGCGGTGAGTCGTGCTTTGGGCGAGGCGCGTGTTGTGAGCGGATAATCATGCCAAAGTTATCGGAGAGAGAATACCCTGGCAACTTTGGAGAGAGAGAGAGAGAGAGAGAGAGAGAGAGAGAGATGTTGATAAGAGGTAAAGAAAGACTCATTGCTTGCGCAATTATAAGCCCCTATGTTTCCACAAAAAAGGAGTGGAAAGACAGTGAGTGGCAGTGTGTGTGTGTGTGTGTGTGTGTGTGGGGGGGGGGGGGGGGTGCTTTCTTCAGCCCACTGAAGGAAGTGAGTAAGGAGGGTAGGGTCATCCTATAGAGATGTGATGACTGTCACTTCCCTCAATGACTTTCAGTTCTCTTTAAGTTTGCCTCTGTGCTACTACAATATCATAGCCTCTGGAGCTGGTGACCGAAGTTCTTCTTTTGGTGATTTGATTCAAAGCTCCCTTCAAATGATCATATCCTTGAATAAATATCCTCTTTGGTCATGGGGCTTAAATGTCAAGGCAAGGCCAATTGAGAGACAGAACAGACTAACAAATTAGTTATAAACAAGCATTTTTATATTTGGGCCTTTCTTTTTGATTCCATATTTGTTATTTAGCCCTTGTTCTTGTTGGTGACTGTATCAGATCTGAGAGTGCTTCCTAGATTCAACTTGGCAGGTTATGAATG
The DNA here is from genome assembly GCF_951799395.1 of Argentina silus. Classification (NCBI taxonomy): domain Eukaryota; kingdom Metazoa; phylum Chordata; class Actinopteri; order Argentiniformes; family Argentinidae; genus Argentina; species Argentina silus. The sequence continues at coordinate 3,925,154 of NC_139672.1, read as the reverse complement.
GAAACACACACCTGTTGATGTCACAGTCCGACGTCTTTCTCACAGACAGAGCCAGAGCCGGTTCTGTATCTGTGGAGGGGAAAGGCTGACTGGGCAGGACTGTTTATGGCATCATCATCATCATCATCATCACTTGGTGGTTACTGAGGGGAATCAGCGCCTGCCTGCCCCTGTCTAAACTTGCCTTGGCTCAATTACAGAGCAATAAACAACACTTTCAACATCAGTTGCTCCAGGTATGTTTTTAATGTGATAAAAAACAGGTAATATGGAAAAACTCGAGAGACAAAAGACGCCTCTCCATAACCATGAGCTGCAAAGGGAAATACTTGCACTGTCTTTTTCATCAACGAACAAATAAAGCTCAGAAAACGACACAGGCTTTTAAGATATGACTATCACTGGCCAGAAATATAATGTGTTCATGTTAAGGAGACTTAGGGTCAGGAGTCAAAGACTGGTATGTGCAGTATTGACACGTCTTTGTTAAACAATAACTGAGTTATTCAGACCTCTCCCAGTGCTAATAGGGTACAGCTGTAAGTGTAGTAGGGAAAGCAGAGGAAAGGTCTTTGCAGCAGGCAGCACTACCAGATAACAGAGGCCATGGGGGCCATGACTGCTATTTCAGATAGTGATATCATGCTGTCTTTGGGCAGCACCATCTCTGTAACTGAGAGAGAGAGAGAGAGAGAGAGAGAGAGAGAGAGAGGGAGAGAGAGAGAGAGAGCGGAGTGGAAGGAATGCTCTCGACTCTCAGGAAACAGATATTAAAGAGCGAGGCAACCAAACGACAGGGCCTCTTCAGGATGGAGAAGGGAAAGCCGTGGTTCTGGACAGGATGGGAGTGGGCGAACAAGGGTCTATGCCTGTTTAAGTGTATATATTTTTTTAGGGCATTTCTGCTTTTTTTATTGGGAAAGAGTTAGTAGAGATTGACAGGAAGGATGGGAGAGAGAGAGGAGGGATGACATGCAAGATAGGATGAGGGTCGGAATTGAACCAGGAACCTTGCGATTACATGGTAAACGCATTAGTGTACTACGCCACTAAACGCCCCGGGTCTATGCCTGTTTAAGGCAGAACACAGGATCTGTAAGCATAGATCTACCCTTGAGATATTCCCATTCTTTGTGATGAATAAGGTATTTTACATTCCAGACTAAATCAAATCACCTTTGACCTTGAGATATTCCCATTGTGTCAGAGGGAGTAGCCTTTGTGATGAATAAGGTATTTGAAATTCAAGACTAAATCAAATCACCTTTGACCTTGAGATATTCCCACTGTGTCTGAGGGAGTAGCCTATGTGATGCATAAGGTATTTGACAAGGTATTTGACATTCCAGACTAAATCAAATCACCTTTACCCCACCTTTACCCCACCATCTCTGATTCACAGGACAATTGTAGCTGCTGATGACATCACGGATGCTGCTACACCTTGTGAGTTGCCAGTAATATGATGAAATGTGTCTGCATATGCGTGTGAGTCAAGTGACAGTGTATCACTTTGTGACTGATCCTCTTTTTTTAACAATTAAAAGGCTCATTCATAAACCTCTGTTTTTCCAAGCTTGCTGTGATAAGTGATTCATTCAGTTGCCTTGGAGATACAACAAATAAGCAGATCTAAGAGCCCCCTGCTGGTTATTGAGTGGTGAGGCATGAAATTGAATTTTGGGTGTATCACAATAGTCTAATGTGGTCCTCTCTCCTTGACTTATTTGTTTCTATTTTCCTTCTCACTGATCTAAACATGCTGATGGATGCCTACCCGCAAATAATATTTAATTTCAGTCCAGTTCCTCCAGATGAAGGAAAGGTGATAAGAAGAGGAAGCACTGACTGACATGAGAAGGAAGCCCCTTTAGACCTTTGGGACGTGTCCCTTGCTGCGTGTCCTATCCAAGCTGACGTAATCAAAGCGCGACAACAACACCGCAGTGCCTCACATGTGAGTTGTTCTTCTATTTGCTTTCATGGGTTTTTGTGTTTTGACAGTTAATATAAAGTTCTTAGACATTCAAAAGACCTATGAGGTTATGATTTCCCACTCGATTTAAAAAAAATAAAATAAAGTTTCGTAGATAACGGGCTATCTTGCTAATTAGAAAGCTGTCGATCTAGCTAGCACACGACTAGCTTGACTTACTAGCCATTTAGTCATAAAATTGTCTCCTTCATTTGTCAAATAAAAACCTATGCTACCATTCTATCTAACAAACCACCTGCCTACTCTAGACGAACTATAGACAAAACCACCTGCCTAACTGTAGACAATGTATCCCCCTTTCCTTTGACATATCAACAGTTCAACAGCCACTCGTTTCTTTTTTCAATATGAAGCCTCACCAGGAATGAAGCTACATTGACTCCCTGACAGACAAACAACCCTTATGAAATACACTAGTAATAGTGTAAAGAAAAGAGATATGGTGGAGAGGATGGAGGGAAGGAATGGAGGAATGAAGAGGAAGTATCCTGAAGGAGAAGAGAGAACAAGAGGAGGAGATTACGGAGGAGGAGGTGGAAGAGGAGGATACCGAGGAAGAGGAGGAGGAGAAGGTGGAAGAGGAGGATACCGTGGAAGAGGAGAAGGAGAAGGTGGAAGAGGAGGATACCGTGGAAGAGGAGGAGGAGAAGGTGGAAGAGGAGGATACTGTGGAAGAGGAGGAGGAGAAGGTGGAAGAGGAGGAGGAGAAGGTGGAAGAGGAGGATACCGTGGAAGAGGAGGAGGAGAAGGTGGAAGAGGAGGATACCGTGGAAGAGGAGGAGGAGAAGGTGAAAGAGGAGGAGAAGATGGAAGAGGAGGAGGAGAAGGTGGAAGAGGAGGATACCGTGGAAGAGGAGGAGGAGAAGGTGAAAGAGGAGGAGGAGAAGGTGGAAGAAAAGGAGGTGAAGGTGGAAGAAGAGCAGAAGGAGAAGACGGAAGAGGAGGAGAAGGTGGAAGAAGAGGAGGAGAAGGTGGAAGAGGAGGTGGTGAGGAAGGAGGTGTGAGGAAGCGTCTGGATGCTCTGAGTGTGGGCTACTTCCGCAGAGTGGGGGACAGGCTGAGTGAGGGATTCACAGAGGACGAGGAGAGAGGTGAGATGGAGAGAGAAAGTTGAAAGGTCTGCATTGGGTGTGACTGGAAATGGCTGTGTGTCTACTGGGGCATGACTCGACCAGGGGAGGCTTGTGGAGGTAGAAATCAGAGGACGAGCTCATTGTAATGCATGGAATGGAATGAGGAACGGTATCATGAGGAGTGGTATCAACAACACGTGTTTGATACCACTCCTCATTCTCTTACATGCATTACAACGAGCCCATCCTCCGATTACTACCTCCACCAGCCTCCCATGGACTTGACATAGTCATGTGTCCATGCCATTCCCAGTGACCAATGAAAGGTGTTTTTACTTTTAGCTCCCTTGTTGAATGCTCTGTTTCACACCCTTGCCTCTGACAGTGCACACACGTTAACATTAACATGTGGAACCTCTGAACATCGCTCTTCATCCCTCTCTTCCTCTCTCTCTCCTCCTGTAGTTCTCTTTGTGGAGAATGTCCTGACGGAGGTGAAGGGGCAGGCCGCCCTGGTTGCCATGGACATCACAGGGAGCGTCACTCTGCAGCAGCTGCTCCCATTGGCCAGCCCTGGCCAGGTAGGCGAGGTGCTGGCCGAGCTCGGCGGAGAATCGGGGTCGGAGCTCAAGACGGTGTCATGTGACCGGTGTGGAGGTCACGTGGTGGAGAGCGCGCTCAGACAGATGCCCAGGTGGAAAGGTGAGTCTAGTGAACAGAATGGAGATGCCTTGCTCCTGTTTGAGTCATAATTGCACACACTCAGTGTGAAGGAGCTTGTGTTTTCAAACAGCATCAAAAGCAGCTCTGAGCCAAGGTAGGGAAGGGAAGGATAATGAGTGCATTGCTTCAGGCTGTTTTCCGTCTCATATAAGATTGCAATATACAAGATCTAAATATATAAGACAATTGATCCTGTCTCCGTCTCTTAGAACACAGCTCCCCAAAGGAGGACCAGCCAGCCACCACAGAAGGAGATGCAAAGACAGAAGAGGAGGATTGTGGGATACTGGAGGCCCAGGTGCTGGCCCTGTGTCGCGTTGTGACAGAGAACTGTGCAGAGTTCGTCAAACACACACACGGCTCCCACGTGGCTCGCACGCTCGTACATGTGCTGGCGGGCTGCCTCGGTCCGGCCCGGTCTGAAACACGCCCAGGTATACACACACACACACGCGCGTACACACACACATGCGCACGTGCGCACACACATACACACACACACACACACACACGCACGCCCAGGTATACACACGCGCACATACACACACACACACGCATGCCCAGGTATACACACAGTCCGGGTATACACACAGACAGACAGACACAGACAGACAGACAGACAGACACACACACACACACACACACACACACACACACACACACACACACACACACACGTTGTAGTGAGTCTTATTGATGTGACTTTGTTTCAGGTGTAAAGGACAGGAACGCCAAACCTCTGCTGAAAGACTTTGAGGCGCCCACGTCATTTTGGTGGGAGTTGAAAACCCTCTCTGCCTCATTGATGGAAAATATCAACGGTAAGACTGTTCTGTCATCAAGCTAACAACACCCGAGACCCCCTCCTAGCACACAAAGGGCTTCTGGACGCTTCCACATATGAATATGTTTTGGCAAACAAAGTCACAAGGTCAACAACCACAACAACATGACAACACCTCACACGCTCTCCTCGTCGGTCTCTCCCCAGTGTGTGTGACAGACGGCGTGGCCAGTACCGTGTTCCAGACCGTGTTGACTTTGACTCACAGAAAGAGGCCCAAACTGTGCAAGCAGCTCCTCAAAGGCATCATGGAGTACCTGACGTCTCTCAGCTCGGCCCCTGGAGTTAGGTCAGTGACGGTTCCTCCGAACCCTCTTTTAAGTGTGATTGTGTGTAAGGGGTTATATCCTGTATTACCGTAATGAACCGTTGTAGTACTTGTTTTGACTACAGTGAGGCCAACCAGTGAGGGTTTCATCATCGCCTTGCTGTTTCATTATTGCCTTGGGCTGTGTTACACCTCCATGTCTGGTTGTGAACGCAGTCATTATTAGTCACCTTGATGAGCACAAAGAAAGTTCAGTTTTTTCCTTTCTCTCTCTCTCTCTCTCTCTCTCTCTCTCTCTTTCTCTTTCTTTCTCTCTCTCTCTCAGTCCGCTCCTGGTCTTCCTGAAGGACCAGGCTTCCAGTCGCCTCCTCGAGACAGTCTTCCAGCTATCCCACAAGGCCCTGCTTCGGGACCTCTACAAGAACCACCTCAAGGGTCAGCTGGCCACCCTAGCCATTCATCCAATCGCCAATTTCCCAATACAGAGACTAACGGCAGCCTCAACCAATTACAAAATGGTATGCCAATACGGTTAATGCTCACAATATTGCCCACCCTTCTGTACAGTAGCTGTTGCTGTTGAGTTCTATTAGTCTTTACATTCTGGATATTGTTCATAAAATATACAAATTTCACGCAAAGAGTTCCAAATCCATGCCATAGCACAGACTGCTCTATTTCAGCATCATGGTGTGTTGGCATTGATCAGAGTGCAGTACATGTATAGAGTGACAATATCTATCTCTCTTTCACCCTCTCTTTCACCCTTCCCTCCCTCCCTCTCCTCTTTCACCCTCTCTTTCACCCTCCCCTCCCTCCCTCTCCTCTTTCACCCTCTCTTTCACCCTCCCCTCCCTCCCTCTCCTCTTTCACCCTCTCTTTCACCCTCCCCTCCCTCTTTCTCCTCTCTCTCCACCCCCCCCCCCCCTCCCCGTCCAGTTCCTGAAGGTGTTTGATGAGCTGGCCGAGGGGCTGGAGGCCATCTTGGCAGCGGGTCACATGGGTGTGGTGGTCCAGCTGACGGAGAGCTGTGGCGAGAGTGGGGAGAAACAGGGAGAGATGATGCAGTGTCTCCTCAGAGTACGTCTCACGGCCGCGCCTCGCATGCTCCACTCCCCTCAGCTGTCAAAGCTGGCCAATTCTACCATGTCCCATAGTTGGTGAATGCAATTGCCTTCGTCTAGATTGATAGCATGCCCGTTCCTTCCTGCTTGTGTGTAAAACGTGGTATGTGTCAATTATAACAACATTTTACTGTGATATCCGAGTGAGTAAAAGTGGATTTTTGATCAAGTGTGGAACACCGTGAGGCTGTTAGTGTGTCGTGTAGTTTGTGGTTACCGTGACAGCTCCTCACCAGCCGTGTGTGTGTGTGTGTGTGTGTGTGTGTGTGTGTGTGTGTGTGTGTGTGTGTGTGTGTGTTCGTGTTCGTGTGTGTGTTCGTGTGTGTGTGTGTGTGTGTGTGTGTGTGTGTTCGTGTTCGTTCTCTCCCAGGCCATCCACTGTGCTGAGCCTACCTCCCGACACACCAGCTGCCTCCCGCTCCTCCTGTCCCTGCTCACATACGAGGTGTACTACAACTCCGAGACACCAGGGGGCGACACAAGTACTGAGGTAAGAGGCCTGATCTCCCCAGGTTGTACTGTTGTGTTTTTGGGCGGGGCAGCATGCCAACTGATCATAGCAAATACTATATATACTGTTATATTGTTATATTATATATTGTGTGATGGATCTCAATTGCTAGAAACTCGATTCCTCGCGTCGTCTCCTCCGTCCTCCACTCGCTTTTTTACTCAAAAAGGAATTGGAGGGGAAGATCTAGGTTCCTCCCTTTAGATCTTCTCCTCCGATGCTTTCTGAGGAGCGAGTGAGTGGAGGACAGAGGAGAGGATGTGAGGGCTCGAGTTTCTAACCGTTGAGAAAAGGCCAGTGTCACTGTGTCACAATGGGCCAACGAATATGAATCACCATCCTGTGCACCTGCTCTCTAGCGCCCCCTGTCCTCCATCTGCTATCACGGCTCCGTTCTGGTCCAGTCGCTGGCTAAATTCAAGGACCGCTCCCTGCTCATGAACAGCCTTCGCTCCCTGACCCCAGCTGACCTCTTGACCCTGGGAACTGACCAATCGGGCAGTCATGTGCTGCAGGCCCTGATAACATTGTCCAGTGACAAGGGGAGGGGCAAGATACTGAGGAGACTTGAGGTACTGCCTGTTTGAATTCTCTTAAAATAACTGATCTGGCATGACTTGATTGGTGAAAGCAATGCAGTGGAAAGCTTGCCTTAAGCAATCCCATCACATTAGATCAGTGATTACCTCGAGGAAGGAAGGGCTGATGCATTTTTATGAGTGTGGGAGAGATGATTACCCCTAATAGTATACCCTGCAATACCTGTCATGTTCTCTCTCTCTCTCTCTCTCTCTCTCTCTCTGCAATCCCCATATCTCATTATCCCTTCTTCCCTTCATCTCTTCATCCCTCCTCATCCCCCTGCCCTCTCCACTCCTCTCCCCCCAGGGCCAGTACGTCCCTCTGGCCTGTTCCAGATATGGCAGCCGTGCGCTGGAGGCTGTGTGGAACAGCGCCAGCGTCAGTCAGAGGCAGAGTATTGCACAGGAGTTAGGTAAGATAACTAACCTGACGTGGAGGGGGTCCACTGGATGCAAAGTCTGTGAAGTACAGTAACGGAGATAGTTAGCTGGGTTAGTGTAGCCGTGTGTGTGTATGGGGGGGGAATTAAATGTCTCGACTTTGTTTTGTGTTGTTGTTGTTGTTGGAAGGGATGCAATTAATTCCTCTTCAGGTTGGTCACATTAGTCACATGTCTCTCTCTCTCTCTCTCTCTCTCTCACAGTACCTTGTGAGACACAGCTGAGGTCAGACCAGTTTGCGCGCCACGTTTGGTCAAACTTTGCCCTCACCCATTTTGTGAAGAGGCGGGCTCAGTGGCAGGAAGTGCAGACCGGCCAATCAAAGAAGAGGAAACTCTTTAGTGACATTCTGGAGTAACGAGAACAGATATGCAAGTCTCTGCTTTTTCCAATATGATTTTTCTATGTAATCAAATAAAATAATGTTAAAAAAAAGGCCTGCTGTAAATTGATAGTCTTTGTTTTACATTATTCATTGCACATATTTGTTCTCCCTTATTTCCTGCAGAAACCTTGTAAATGTTAACTGCATAGTCTAAAATAAGCATCTGTAACACGCTTTGATTGAACATTACATTTAAAATCAACTAACATCAAGTTGTAGGGTATAAGCAGGAGCGATGGTGGAGCATTGCTGATAAACTACAGAGGGACCGGCCAACAAACTTTAGGCTAGTTGGTTCCAAATTATTTAGTCTCAGAAATGGAATTGGAGGTGAAAGTGGAGGTTGGGACATTCCTTTCAGATGATATTTTCTCCTGTCTCATTTGCCATGCAGCAGAGTTAGAACGCCCTGTCAAACTGCAGTGTAGCCAAGGCTTCTGTCAAGACTGCTTGCATCTCCACTGCAGAGATTTCATGTTTTTGTAAATGCAATAGACTTTATATACAGTACCAGTCAAAAGTTTGGACACACCTTCTCATTCAATGGTTTTTCTTTATTTTTTTAAAATTATTTTCTACATTGTAGATTAACATCAAAACTATGAAGGAACACATATGGAATTATGTAGTTAACAAAAAAGTGTTAAACAAACCAGAATATGTTTTATATTTTTAGATTCTTCAAAGTAGCCACCTTTTGCTTTGATGACAGCTTTGCACACTCTTGGCAAGGTGTGTACAAACTTTTGACTGTTTTTACTGTATAAATATTTCAGTTCATTCCTTTCAGCTCCTCTGGTGTTGTCATTGTAATGACGTTCCACCGGTGTTATTGAGCATACTGATGCTGTCTCCTCATACTGATGCTGTCTCCTCATACTGATGCTGTCTCCTCATACTGATGCTGTCTGTTGTTATAACTTGTGTTTTGACTGTTGCCGCTGACCTGATTGATTGTGCTCGGAGGACTGTGGTCTACTGGTCTATTCTATCCACTAGATGGCAGTGCGATCTCAGTATCCATAATATACAAGGATGCCTTTGCAACATCACCCTTTATCTGATGTCAAAGAAATTAGAGTATTACAATGTGTTTTATATGTACAGTATGTATACTCCTTCTTGTACATAGTGTACATATAATTATATTGCGCTCAGCAGGGGAGGTGAAATGGCGTATAGTTTATCTCAGAGGAGAATAGGTAGTTAGCTCTGATGAATGGAGTGGAGCCTGGTTCAAATGGAACGGGAAGCATGTTTGTAAAGATTCTCATCCATCTATGCCATGTTTCCATCCCGAGGCCACATTTTGGTCTTGTTACACAAGATCCCCTTCATTTATCCTCTTCATTTCAGTCATTTAATACATTTTGTGCCATTTATCTCACAACATGACCGACGGACTAGATCAATACTAATGCCTTAAACCCATTTTTTCATACCACAGCCAAAAAGAGCTTACGAACCACATGTGGTTTTCCCTGTTGCCTCTTGACCTGCTATTAATTCACATTAGGAGGGTTTAGGGGCCATTTAGTGTGGCTTTGCAGACCATATTGAGTTTGATTTGCCCCTCCCCCCTCCGCCCACCCCCCACCCCTCCCCCACCGTTCTAATCACTTAGCCCGATCCATTGTCTCCACTAGGCCTGTGGAACATAATTATTATGCAACAGAACAAGTTTCATAAACAGGCACAATGTACTGTGCCTGCCTGCTCTCTCCCCGGAAGCTCTGTTTTTGTTTTTGTTGTTGTTGTTGTTTATTGTTTATTAGTGAGCATTTATATAATCTTCCTCTAATGCACAGGGGGATTCTGGGACACTGCGGAACAGTGAAACAGTGACCTTTGGGGTACACTGAGGCTTGGCTCCATGAAAAATAAATCACATGTATTTCCCCTGGGATCACTGCTGTTTCTCCCCCTCAATGTCTCAGAACTTCGCACATGGTAATTACTGCTTCCTGCATATGTATTCCCCCCCCCCCTACCGCCCCAGTGCCTCACCATGGTGTCCCTCTGCACACACTGACTGAAGGCCTTCCTACGCATTCACTTTAATGGTATTGTTAGAGACGTACTGTATCTCCCACCCAGTCCTTTACTTGGTTTGAAGTGAGAATTGTGATTGAAAAGTTCTCAGGCATAACTAGTTTTGTACCTCTGTACCCGTCTCTACGCACACACACATACACGCACACACACACACACACACACACATTTCTCCCTTCATTTGGGCCAGTGTCTGTCTAAACGCCCAGAGTGTGAGTCAGCAGTGTAAGATAGAAGACGTCTGTCACGATTTGACAGACTGATGAGGTTTCAGTGCGGAATCACGTCTCATTTTCCTCCCTATTTTCCCTGAGCTCCAGCTCCTGCCCTCCTGTACTGTAACGTCTGAAGGTGTTGTGTTGTGGTGTCATGACTCATGAGTATGTGATATACATGTGAGCGGGTCACAACCACAGCTATTTATGAATGTGTTTTGCGTTGTTTGTTGATTGTGAAGTATACAGTACACAGTACAGTGAGTTTGTGTGTGTGTGTGTGTGTAGAGCTCTAGAGCCCTACACACACACACACACACACACAATATACTGTACAGTATGATGATCATTCCCCAACTCTGACTTCGAATGCACCTCATTGCAGCCTATTTCAGTCCCTCTCCCTCTTCTTGAAAAACAAACAACCCCACCAAAACAAAATCTCAAATCAAACACAAGACAATCGAGATGCCAAAGGACTTTGGTACTCCCTGTCTCCTTGACAACAGTCTCCAAGCAACCATCACTCCTCGTATCATTCACTCAAACCCCATCAACTCCACGCCCCCACCCCCCCGCACCCTTCCCCTATCTTCCCCCTCAATCTCAAGAGTTCACCTGCAACCACTTCCAGTCAGCCCCTATTGACATCAGTCGCTAGCTGCTGCAGCTAACTCCTTCCACCCAGTAACAAAGCTGGTTATGGGAGTGTATTCCTGACTCCAAGGGACCAGGGTATATAACAGGGTACAGTATATAGGGCATCATCTCTCACCGGTGGTAAAACTAGGGTACAGCAAAGAACAGTGCAGGAGTCTATAGGACATTGCTGTTTTCTTCAGTTGGGGGTTTGAGGCACTGCAGGTCAAGTAAATAAAACACTTGAACAGTGTGTGGATTGGAAAGTCCACAGTATTTGTCCTTGATTATGACTATAAGCCGGGATCTATGGAGAGTTATTTGCTCAGTATGATACTACAGTCGTTTGACTGAGTCATTTAATCCCCCCAAAAATGTTGAGGTTGTACTTTTGCTTTTGCTGACTCAGCAGAAAGCTAAGCAGAACACAGTTACACCGCTAAGTATGCCCTCAATAGCTGTCTTCAGGTTGTACCTTTCTGGTAATTTTTTTTTAAACGACTTTATTTTGACCACATCACAACCGAATCTGTTTAGTTTCGTAAAAAAAAAAAATGTAGTTCTGTCAAGTTTTCAAACAGTGAGACAAGAAACAATGACACTCATCCACGACGTCAAACGAAATTAATTTATTCTCTTTTGAAAGACAAAGAGTGCTGATTAGAAGACGATGACAAAGCCGAGAGCACAGGTGGACAGTAGTTATGTCAATGACGTCGCCGGCACGCTGACAAGACATCCAAGCAAACGTTTCCAGAACGTTCTGTGTTTCGTCGTGTTCGTTTTGCCTGTGTGGTCTGCCCCCACAGCATAGTGCTGGTAGTCTTATGATACCAAACTATATATGAACACACTAGGGGAGGCTGGAAGAGGTAGGAATCGGAGGACGAACTCATTGTGACGCATGGAACGGAATGAGGAATGGTATCAGACCATTGCAAACCATTCCTCATTCCGTTCCATGCGTTCCAATGAGCTGCCTGTCCTACGATTTCTACCTCCACCAGCCTTCCCTGGAACACATCATTTCAGTGGGTAAAAAAAAACAGTATAACATAAAAACATAGAGAACAGCCACAGGTAGTTCCAGAGTCTTTCTCTCAATCTTAATTATCGACGGTCCTCTATGTGTTCCTGTGGCAAGCCAGTGAGCCTCAGCCTTAGCCTCTGACTCAGCCTCAGCCTCTAACTCAGCCTCTGACTCTGACTCAGCCTCTAACTCAGCCTCTGACTCACCCTCAGCCCCAGTCCCAGCCTCAGTCTCAACCTCAGCCTCACCCTCAGCCCCAACCTCAACCTCAACCCCAACCTCACCCTCAGCCCCAACCTCAACCCCAACCCCAACCTCAGCCTCACCCTCAGCCCCAACCTCAGCCTCACCCTCACCCCCGGGGAAGGAGAGCAGGGAGTGGGTCCAGCCAGCCAGTGTAGCTTCGCTTCCATCTATTTGTCCACCTAGCTGTCAATAGGCCTTGCAGAAGCTCCATGTATAGTCAGAGAAAATCTGGCAACCTACCACCGAGGTTGCCAGATTTCTGTTCTGTTGATCTGTACAGTTGTATTGTATCTACAGTAAATCTGGTGAGGTGTACCTTGTAAGGCTGGTGGAGGTAGGAATCAGAGGACGGGCTCATTGTAATGCATGGAATGGAATGAGGAATGGTATAACACGTCGTGTTTGATACCATTCCTTATTCCGTTCCATGCATTATAATGAGCCCCGTCCTCTGATTCCTACCTCCACCAGCCTCCCCTGCTCAGGTTAGATCCCGGCCAGAGAGACTACCAGATGTCATACTCTACAATGGAAAAGGATTTAGTTTTCAAATCTCCCTTTGAAGTCCTTAATGCAGGCTATTCTACAGTACTATAGAAACACATCCTGCTTCGCAACGGAAATAATCTCAAACAAATCAATAGCTGATATAGAAAGAGAAAAAAAAGGCAAGGATTATGCTGGGAGATGAAATCGGATCTTAAAACCCACTGTATAAAAAAAATGCATGGGTGAGGTTTTTTATTTTTAAAACAAGGACGATTGAGATCACATGGGAAGGGACAGGCTCTAGCCATCGGCCACTGAAACACTGCACAGTGTAATATGATAGCCTATGGGGGGGGGGGGGGGGGTCTTCTCTGTATTCTACTTACTGTGTAACAGCATGCTCTTAAACAGGGACTATATTACTGTCTGTCTACATTACATTTCTAGCCTTCCCTCTCCAGAACCGGTGCGTGCCTCTTGGGTGTGTGTTCATTCGTGATGAAAATGTTTTCCCTTTCTTCACAACAATCCTCCCACAATATCACTTCTTCTTCCACTCGATTATTTTTTAATCTTCCTCCGACTGCTCTCGTGTTCTCGTGGTGTAATGAGTCCTCTCTTATTCATCTCTTCCTGCTCGTTTTAATTACCTCACCTCTCTCTCCCGCAGGTAGACGCTCATTTCTACTCAGGTCATCTCCCACAGTACTCTCTCTCTCTCTCTCTCTCTCTTTCTCTGTCTCTGTCTCTGTCTCTCTCTCTCTGTCTCTCTCTCTCTCTCTCTGTCTCTCTCTCTCTCTCTCTCTCTAATTTCTTTCTCTCTTTCTCTTTTTCTCTCTAATGTATGTGTCTTCCAATAACCCCCCCTTCTCTCTCTGTCTCTCTCCGTCTCTCTCATTTCTGTGTCGTCCACTGCTCCTTTTTCTCTCTCTCTCTCTCTCTCTCTCTCTCTCTCTCTCTCATTTCTGTGTCCTCCAATGCCCTTTCTCTCTCTCTCTCTCTCTCTCCCCCCATGTCTACATGTCCAACCCTCTTCCTCCCTCCATAACTCATCACCCTCTCCCAGCTGTCCACCCCTTTCACACCCCTCCCTCCCTCCCTCTCTCCCTCCCTCCCTCCCTCCCTCCCTCACAGTGCACTGAGGTCATGGCAGGAGCGTGATTTCTGTCGGAGGATCTTGCTGCCCCTGTGTCGGCTCATCTCCCGGTACCGGCCCCGGTCCCTGTCTCCTCTGCCGTACGAGCGGGGCACCAGGCCTGAGAGGAAGCGCTTGGCCCTGCTGGTCAGGCTCTCCCTGCGCCCCGCCCCGGGGTCCCCCTCCGTCCACCCCGGCCCCACGCTGTCCCCACGGGCCGCCCTCACCGCCCCCTCCAGGAGCTCCGTGGTGCCGTGGTCCAGGGAGGCAGACAGCTCCAGGTACAGGCAGTCGAACATCAGGGCACTGGAGTGGGCCTCTGGAGGGAGGACAGAAGGGATGGAGGGATGGGAAGATGGATGGATAGATGTAGAGAGAGAGAGAGAGAGAAAGAAACAATAATAGCCCATGTTTAGTAAAAAAAATATAAATCCCCTGATCAGATCAACTCAGCTTATCCTAATACCTGAAACAGCTGATTGAATCGAGTTATTTCCATGAAATGGAGTTGAACTCTTGTGAAC
>NC_139672.1:3890878-3895878 GCF_951799395.1 Argentina silus | reverse complement strand
GTGCATTCTATTTTAGAATAGTTTTTACAGTGCATTTCGTTTGTTGACAAGCATAATGGCCCTGGCTGTATACCTTTTTGAGACATTGGTTGGTCATTACGCATTTGAATGTGAGTGTTCCATGTCAATGCTTTGTTAGATTGCTCCAGAAACAACATTCTCTCTCTGTCTCGAACTGAACCTCAATACGGCCTCCACTCACCATGATGCAAAACAAACCCATTATCTAATCAGCCCAGGGCTCAAGTGATTCTAACCTTCCAATGAATTTAAATCGCCAATTTGCCAACTCAATATGAATAGCCTCACCAAAATCCAATTACATCTCAGAATCTGTTTGTCACATCCCAGCCCTTTTAAAATACATGTGATGACCTTTATGCTGAAATATTAAACCATGCCAGGTGCTAATTGTTTTAAATGCAATTTCCTCCTTGTTCATTGATGTGCTACTCTCGTCAAAGTCTATCTAATAAGTCATTTTGTTCAACCTCCAGATATAAACAAGTCACTTCCATTAGCATAAGTACCAAGGAAGCTCTCTCAATAAGGTGACCCGAATAAAGCCTATTTCACACCAAGTGTATGTGTGTGTGTGTGTGTGTGTGTGCGTGTGTGCGTGTGTGCGTGTGTGCGTGTGTGCGTGTGTGTGTGTGCGCTAAAGCTCAGTAATGGGGTTACAGGGCTGTATTTCCTACAGTAATCTGCTGGCACTGATGTAATAAACCCCCTTTGAGACAGAGAGAGGAGTGGAGACTAACACACAGAATGGGGAGACGCACACACACATGCAGTTATTGTCCTCGTTCTTTAAAAGCTCCACTGGGACTTAGATTTATATGTACTGTAGTTGTAAAGGTCATGTCTATCTATTAGGTAGCGTAGGCCGCAGGCAATGGAAGGACTGGAATAATGGGTTGCTGGTTCAAGTCCCAGGAGGGGTCACTGTTATAATATAGTTGCCACAAGGTTGGTGACTGAGATTTGGTCGAAGGAGAGCTACGTTATGAAATATATATGTCATGTCTAGTACTGCCACTCATGACTCCAACTTGACACGTTTGCCCCCCCCCCAAAAAAAGACACATTTAATGAACAATATTTCAGCTCTTCTCGGTTTTTGCTATTCTATACGCATTTTGCTTCATCAACGGATCATTATGTATTCATGAATAGAGATGAAATTGTCTGATGGAGTGACTGCCTGCCTGCATACAGCTATGAGTTTATACATGTTCCACATTCATTATATTTGTTTACATACCGTACAGCTTATGTTAATACAGGACTGCACACTAAAAGATAACCGTTTTGTATATGATTAGGACTGTACAGAGGTATATTGATTGAACTACTGTATATACTGATACTGATATATAACCATCTACACAAACTATCTATCTCAATGGTCAGGGTTCTATTCATAATTCAGATGCATATTTGTAATATCTGTGGGTAGTATTATTCCATGGCTGATTCATAACCATTCAGTTGCTCCTCAATATCGTTTCTTCCCAGTGATTCTAACTCCTTGAGTGACTGACTCAAAAAACATGTTGTTTTGTTTTCTTCCAGAAATCTTCTTCCTGTCATTCCAGACACGCGCTGATCTTTGCTGCTTAATCAGCTCTCTCCCCCTATGAGCCTGACGGAGCTTCTGCCAGGAGTTTGGAGTTGCTAAGTGACTCTAGCAGCGTGATTAGAAACATAAAATTGTAAGCTTGGGCTTTTATGGCAGAGCATTACATTTATGGTGCTCTCTGTCTCATCTACTGGTCTCACACACATACCAGGGGAGGCTGGTGGAGGTAGAAATCGGAAGAAGGGCGTGGTATCAAACACACACACACACACACACACACACACACACAGACACACACACACGTTTGAAACCATTCATCATTCCGTTCCATGCATTACAATGAGCCCACCTCCGAATTCCACTTCCACACACATACAGCACACACTGTTCTCTAAAATGTATTGCCTCCAAAAGCAAATAGGTTATGTACTTAACTACAAAACCATGTACATTCTGTATGCAATTACCCTCTGTTGTGTAAGTAAATGAACTGGAGTGTGTGTGTGTGTGTGCGCATGTGTGTGTGTGCATGTGTGCGTGCGTCGGTGTGTGTGTGTGTGTGTGTGTGTGTGTGTGTGTGTGTGTGTGTGTGCATGTGTGTGCGCATGTGTGCATGTGTGCATGTGTGCATGCGTCGGTGTGTGTGTGTGTGTGTGTGTGTGTATGTGTGCGTGTGTCTCATTGTGTCAGCCACTGTGGCAGGGTGCGTTGGGTGACAGAGGGAGAGAGGTCGGTAGGCGTGGGCGGAGGGAGGCGCGGGGCCGGGGGTGGGGCCGGGGGCGGGGCGGGGGTGATGCGCAGGCGGGTGGGCAGACCCCCCCAGCGCTTGGGGTACGGCAGCAGGGCTCGGAGCTGCCGCATGGCCGGGCGGGACAACAAGAAGTAGAGGGGCGGGTTCCAGCAGGGCGCCAGACACACCAGCAAGATGGCTGACAGGGACGCCACCTCCCACAGCAGGGACACCTGGTCTGAGTCAGAGTCCGGCAACGAGGACGAGGAGGAGGAGGAGGGGAGGGAGGTGAGGAGGGGGGAGGAGGAGGGGGAGGAGGGGGGAGAGGAGGACGATGGCGGCCTGCCGATCAGCGAGGACGTGCTGCTGACGTAGGGGGACATGACGTTGACGAACTCCAGGGCGTAGTAGGGCAGCCAGCTGACGGCGAAGACCAGCGTGGAGCCGATGAGGAGCGCCGTGGCCTTCTTGTTGCGGCGGTCGGCGGCCCGCGTCCCCCTGCAGTGGTGCAGGTGGGTGATGATGAGGCCGCAGTTGAGGGCGATGCAGAGCAAGGGCGCCACGTAGTAGACCAGGAAGGCGGGCACCAGGAAGCCCAGCCACTGGCCACGCCCCACCGACCACGTGCAGCCGCCGTCAAAGTGGATGTAGGTGACCTTGGGCAGCGCCATCGTCACGGAGACCAGCCAGATGACGGCGACGGTGCCCGCTCTGAGGGAGGAGAGGAGGGGGAGGGAGAGGAGAGGAGGGAGAGGAGAGGAGGGAAGGAGAGGAAGGGAGAAGAGGGAGGGAGGGAGAGGAGGGTGGAGAGAGAGAGAGCAGGGGGGGGGTAAAGGTGTTGTTTCAATGGGATGGTTACAACACACGTGTTTGATACCATTTCTCATTCCATTCCATGCCTTACAATGTCCTCTGATTTCTACCTCCACCAGCCTCCCCCAAACCCTAACCTCCACCTATACGTTAGCATTGCTTCTACTCCATCACATACTCACACTTGCATGGGGCTGGCTGGAGGTCTGGCGGGCGGGGCCACGATGCGGTACCTGAGCACGGACAGGGCGGCCACGCTGAAGATGTCCACGCCGGCCGTCAGCGACGTCATAAACCCCAGCAGCACACAGATACCGCCCCCTAGCTGCCAGTCCTGGGAGGAGGCGCTGAGCAGTACACAGGGCAGGGTGAGGAGGGCGCCCAGGTCCGCTAGGCTCAGGTTCAGCAGCAGCACGGAGCTGGGCTTGGAGCGTCGCCGCGGGTTACGCATCAGCACCAGCCACATGAGCAGGTGACCTCCGACCCCGACCAGGAGGGAGAGGACGCTGACCAACGGCAGCACCAGGGAGAAGGAGATGGTGGTGTTGGTGGACACGGTGTTGAAGAGGAGGTTCACAATGGCAGGCATGATGGGAGGATAGACCAGACCGCTCTGTTTATCTGGTCAGGGAGAGGGTGGACTAGAGATTGATGGAGGGAGGGAGGGAGGGAGAGGTGGAAGAAGAGAGGGAAGGATGGTAGGTGGAGAGATGGAGAGATGGAGGGCGAGATGGAGAAGGAGGGAGAGATGGAGGGAGGGAGGGAAGGAGATGGAGGGCGAGATGGATTAGGAAGGAGGGATAGAGAATTGGAGGGAGAGATGGATGCAGGGAGGGAAGGAGAGATGAAGGGTGAGATGGAGTAGGAAGGAGGGAGGGAGAGATGGAGGGAGGGAGGGAAGGAGATGGAGGGCGAGATGGAGTAGGAAGGAGGGATGGAGAGATGGAGAGAGATGGAGGGAGAGATGGATAGAGGGAGAGATGGAGGGAGGGAGAGAAGGAAATGGAGGGCGAGATGGAGTAGGAAGGAGGGATGGAGAGATGGAGAGAGATATGGAGGGAGAGATGGATAGAGGGAGGGAAGGAGAGATGAAGGGCGAGATGGAAGAGGAGGGAGGTTAAAAAGAAAATCACAATCAATTAGAAAGGCACACAGAGCGATAATATTTCTGAGGGCTGAATCAGACATGTCTTTATTTATTAATGTTATTATATTACATCAATTATTCATCTAGGAATAGTTTCCGCTGTCCAGTGATGGTGTTGAATCACCTGTGACTCTCAGGGCCTCCTTCTTAGATTGACAGATCTGATGACTCACAGTCTAGTCCCTCTCTCTCTCAGAAGAGGCTTACACACGCCTACACACACACAGTTCTTAAACACACATACACATACACACACACACAGACAGTTCTTAGAACACACACACACGCACACACACATGCACACACACACACACACACACACACACACACACACACACACACACACACACACACACAGACACACACTATGACACATACACACACGCACACACACATAGACACACACCATGACACACACACACAAACACACAAACACACCTACAGCGAGTCAGCGGAAACCCATCACAGCACAACTCTCAGACAGGCACAAACACAGGGCAAGAACACATCAGACAAACATAAAAAGACATGGCATTGAATTTCCTCTCAGGGGAGTCACACAACACTGACACACACACTTCCTGTTCATCGCCATGCTGACTAAATGAAATGTAAGTCTCTGAGGGGGATAGCTGACCACTGTGGAACTGATAAACAACCTGGAGATGTGCTGTCACTCTGACGGCTGGACTACCTGACTGAACCTTGACATTTGGAGAACTTTGGCC
>NC_139672.1:3870878-3885878 GCF_951799395.1 Argentina silus | reverse complement strand
TCCTCATTCTGTTCCATGCATTACAATGAGCCCGTCCTCCGATTTCTACCTCCACCAGCCTCCCTCTGGTGAGAGACAGATAGACACAGACAGTACCGGGGTAGTCCAGGGATTTGATTCGGTTCTGGGGGAGTCTGGGTTTTTTCACTGGGGGTTTGCGATCTGAGGACCTCTCCAGATCTCCGGGGCTGTCCCGCACCATGCCTGAAGGGAAATGAAATGAGACATACACACAGGGCCGGGACAGGGACACACATGAGGTGGCTGAAATGCTGCAGTCATCATAGGCGTCTTAACAGGTGTTCTGTTAAGGTGTGGGAACAACACAATACACCCGATGAAGGCAGGGTGACGTGCAGAGTCATGCAGAGCAGGCAGGCCACCAGGCACACGCACACAGTACACACACACACACACACAGACACACACACAGTACACACACACACACACATCCCAGGAATAGCACAGACACATGAACATACCCGTGTCACATGACTTAGCCTTCCGGTTGCGATAAGGTTTAAATGGTACACCAATCTGTCACATGTTTAAATGGTACACCAATCTGTCACATGTTTAAATGGTACACCAATCTGTCACATGTTTAAATGGTACACCCTCCTCATCTGAGTGATTAAATGTCAACTTTAGCCACAATCCATTTCATCATCACCATCACCGCCGTCATAACCTTATCCTTACATTTGATTGACAGTGTGTTACATCAGATACCTTGAACAGATGAATCGGATGATTCAAACACAGGCTTCGCAGATGCTGGTGGCACGGGAGGCGGGCTCTTCCCATTGGTCCCTTCCTCTTGAGTGACAGGAGCAGCAGACACATCGAACGTAGGCTTGGCAGAAGCAGGTGGAATAGGAGGCGGGGTCTTCTTGCCATTGGTTGTCTCCTCTGGGGGAGTGACGGCAGGCGATGTGTTTGGAGATGTCTTGTCTCTGGATAGATCTTTAACAGGCTGGAGAAAGAGAATACAGTATGTGTATGGTGAGTCTCTGACACTGTTAAACACACACACACACACACACACACACACACACACACACACACACACACACACACACACACACACACACACACACACACACACACACACACACCTTTTCAGGAATAGGAGGACGCTGTCCCTCTGCTCCTCGGGTTCTCTGCACCTCCTCACGTCTATTTCCATTCCGCTCCTCCTCCTTCTCTCCCTCTCCCTCTCCTGGATCCTCTGTTGATTGGTCTGGAGACAAAAAGTGACTCTGTGATCATGGGATGTAAAGTCATTCTGTTGCCCATGTTGTCCCCTTGATCACCAGCCTCCACTGCAGAGGAGGTTGAGGTGGAAATCGGAGGACGGGCTCATTGTAATGCATGGAATGGAATGAGGAATGGCATCAAACACAGGTGTTATTATTTACATTTACATTTTTAGTGGGTAGTGGGGATGAAGTGGTCTTTAGGAGGGACAGTTAAGATGTAGCCTGAAGAGATGGGTCTTCAATCTACAGCGAAAGATTGGTAGTGACTCTGCAGTCCTGACAGCAGTGGGAAGCTCGTTCCACTAGCGGGATGCCAGGACCGCGAAAAGCCATGACCGAGTAGCGCGACTGCTGCATCCACGTAGAGGCTACGGTGCCAGGCGCCAGCCAAGGTGGAGGAGCAGAGTGATCGGGCAGGTGTTTGGGGGCTGACCATTGCTTGCAAGTAAGGAAGGGCTGTTCCCTTTGCCGCCCGGTAGGCGAGCACCAGGCTCTTGAATCTGATGTGAGCTGCTACCGGGAGCCAGTGAAGGGTGTGAAGGAGGGGGGTGACATGGAGAATTTGGGGAGATTGAACACCAGACAGGCGGCAGCATTCTGGATGAGCTGCAGGGGTCTAATTGTGGAGGTGGGGAGCCTGGCCAAGAGTGTGTTGCAGTAGTCAAGGCGAGAGATCACAAGTGTCTGGACCAAGAGTTGTGCTGCTTCTCTGGTAAGGAATAGACGTATCCTTCTGATGTTGTAGAGAAAGAATCTACAGGAGCGTGCTGTCGCTGTGATGTTCACCGCACAGGATAAGTGGTTGTCAAGGATCACCCCAAAGTTCTTGGCTGTCTGGGAGGAGGTCACAGTAGAGTTCTCTACTGTGATGGAGAAGTCTTGGAGAGGGCAGGCTTTCCCCGGGAGGAAGAGCAGCTCAATGTTGTTAAGGTCAAGTTTGAGGTGGTGGGCTGACATCCAAGCAGAAATGTCTGCAAGACACGCAGAGCCACGTGTTGCCACCTGTGGATCAGAGGGGGGGAAAGAGAGAAAGGGTTGAGTGTCATCTGCGTAGCAGTGGTAGGAGAATCCATGTGAGGAAATTACCAAGCCAAGAGATTTGGTATAGAGAGAGAACAGTAAGGGCCCTAGGACTGAGCCATAGGGGACCCCAGTGATGAGGGCTCATGGAGAGGACAGCGATGTCACCTGGTAAGTGTTCCAGTGTTATCATACCAAGGCTACCATCTACATCTGCTACATCCACATTCTACAATACATTAGTCAGAAGAGCCATCACTACTGCTCTTCATCATTGGAGAGTGAAAGAGTTACAACATATATATATATACTGTATACGCTGTGTTTGAGGTGCAGTACCTGAGCTCTCCTGCAGGTGTCTCTGTCTCATGCAGGCCAGACTGGGCTTGCTGCTCTGCGGAGGAGGATCTGGTTTCTGTCCACAGGGGGCGCTCTCCTGCCGGTCCTCCAGGGACTGTGTCCCCTCAGGCCCCCTGTCCACCGGCGTCTGCGTGTCAGTCCGAGGACTGGCCATCGGCTGCTCCAGCCTGACCGGTTCGGCATGTCTGTCCGTCTGCTTGTCAGCCAGAGCAGCGAGACCGTTGGGACGAGTGTCGCTGTGGCTGTCGGGTTCCGACTGTCTGTCTGTCTCTCGGTCCGACTGTCTGTTGTCACAGCTGCTCGTGTCTGAGTCTTCTATGTCGGCTCCGATACAGCTGTACACCATGCTGACCAGGTCCGAAGGCTGGAAGGCAGGAGAGAGAGAGACAGATTAAGTTGAATTTATCAGGCAGGTTTCCCCGGACACAGATTAAGCCTAGTCCTAGACTAAAGAGCATCCTCAATGGAGATTTTCCATTGAAAGTAGTGTGATTTAGCCCAGAATTAGCCTTAATCTACTGTATGTGTGGTAGCCAACAGTGCAAACTGATTAGAAACGCATTAACACATATTTAGGTCCCTACTAAAATATGGTTGTAATAGGATGAGGGCCCCTACATAGATGAACTGTATAGAAGGTTTCTACCTGTCTCTGTATGAGGCAGGGGGGGCTGCCCCCCCTCATACCAGGCAGTGGTACTCCCTGGATGAGGGGCCGGGGGGAGGACAGCTTTCCATTGGCCCCCTCGATGGAGGCCTCCGCCTTCCCAGGGTCCTTAGGGTGCTGAATCATCGAGTAGACATTCTCTGAGTTACAGCTGAGAGAGAGAGAGAGAAAAACAGAGAGAGAGAGAGAGAGGCAGAGAGAGGCAGAGAGAGAGAAAGACAGACAGAGAGAGAGAGGGGCAGAGAGAGAGGCAGAGAGAGAGAGGGGCAGAGAGAGAGAGAGAGAGAGAGAGAGAGAGGCAGAGAGAGAGAGGCAGAGAGAGAGAAAGACAGACAGAGAGAGAGAGAGGGGCAGAGAGAGAGAGGGGCAGAGAGAGAGAGGCAGAGAGAGAGGCAGAGAGAGAGAGGGGCGGAGAGAGAGGCAGAGAGAGAGAGAGATGTTAACTCCCGAGTAATACACTGTATGATGAAGGGTGGTCATACAGAGATAGCATGTAAGGCTGGAACATAGCACAGGCTCCTCCCCTCCCTCCGTACTCTGCGTCCTGATTGGAGATGGTGGAGTTGCGGTTCTTGCGGAAGCCAGAGAAGATGGACAGAACGCTGCGTCTCTTCTTCCTCCTCAGGGCCTGGGCTTGATGGTGGGATGACAGCTGACTGAAAAGGAGGAAAAGATAAAAATATGAGTAAGCTATTGGTCAAACTGTATGTGTATTGGAGTAAATACTGTATATGTGAAATGTAAAGGGACCGGTATCAGCTGGCGGAGGTAGAAATCGGAGGACGGGCTATGACGAGAATGAGCCTGTCCTCCGTTTTCAGCCTCCCCTGATGTATAGGTATAGTATGTGCATTTTAATGTATACAGAATATCTTTGTAGTGTATATATGTAAGATTATCGATATATAGATATTTTTATGGCATTTAAGCATTTAGCAGATGCCTTTATCCAAAGCGACAACAAATACATTTGTTTAAGTAAGTGAATCATCTATCCAACAGTCATCATAAGACAAAGTAATCAATGCTCACACCAGGGGCCATTAGCTAATGCCAGAAGCCAATTTCTTTATTTTTTATTATTATTATTATTAACAGGACAGAACTTGTACAGTGGGGAAGTGGGGGTGAAGACGTCTCAAGGGCTGGGGTTAGGGTTAGTACAGGGGGGGTAGTGGGGGTGAAGAGGTCTTTAGGAGGGACTGTTAAGATGCAGCCTGAAGAGATGGGTTTTCAATCTACGGCGGAAAAGAAAGGGTTTGGATCTTAACATGTATGCAGTATAGCGCAGTTCTTTGAAGTAGTAATTAAGATATTAATATGTATTCAGGTATACAGCAGGTATACAGCAGGTATACAGCAGGTATACTATGTATAAACAGTGTGTGTGTGTGTGTGTGTGTGTGTGTGTGTGTGTGTGTGTGTGTGTGTGTTTGAGACAGGTACCTATCTGGCAAGACTCTCTTGGTGTAGAAGTCTGGAAGTCCGTCCTCCAGCAGGTTGACAGCTCCGTTCTCTGAGCAGTGCTGCGGAGAGATAACAGGATTACATCAACCATCAACTCAACCGAGGAAGCAATTAGAATACCAAATGACTGTGAGAAAGAATGTGATCTCCTGCCAATAGAAGTCCATTTTAGAGTTCAAACACGGCTCGTCATCATCCACTTTAGTTGGACAGATTTAGAAAGTCTTTTTCTAAATCCAAAACAAACAGATTAAAAAGTTGCCACTGTCATGAGAGAGCCTGTGACAGCTTCGGAGTTAAAGGGAACTTATTTTTGGAAAATGCCTCTGGCACGAACAACAAGGATGGACGAATCAAATAGCTGTAACAACGGAAGGTGGAATAAACCGAGAGGAGAATAAACACTAAACTAAAATAGTAAAAAGCAAATAAATGAGCTGTCACCAGAGACGTGGTCCCCAGTCAACCCCTAGCATCCAGGGAAGACACCCTAGGGACTTGTGTGAATCTAAAAAGATTGGCTAGGTACTGTTGTGTTTAAACAGCATTCAAACAATCTATCTAAATCCCTGGGAAAGGTGTGTGTGGGGCGGCGGGGGGGTGGGTAAATTAGATTACTTTATTGTCTGCTCGAGCAGAGATTAGTTTTGCCTCACACGCTCCGACAAGATAAAAAGGTACACAAAACGCAATGACACATTAATGACATCAATGTATTCAAAAAACACAAGGCTCTAAAACACAAAAAAACATATCCACATTCACATTACATCTATAAGCAGCCAGAAATACATCTAGTCCATCGACTCTGCTGGTCAGTATTGCACATTCAAATTCACATTAGACTACCCATAACATGTTAATCTATACTAATAATATATGCCATTTAGCTGACGCTTTTATCCAAATCGACTTACATTCCAATGAGTGCATACATTTCAGTATATATGGTCCCAGCAGGAATCAAACCCACAACCTAAGCGTTGTTAGCACCATGCTCTACCAACTGAGCCAGAGTTGGACTACCATAACATGTCAATGTCTGTGGACCTTGTCTGTTCCTTTAGAGCACGATGTGCCAAGAAGGTATGGACTAGTCTGACCCTCTACTAGAGGTCATGCTGAGGTCAAAGGTTACTCACTGGATCCAGGGGGAGGTTTCCTGTCCTGTGCCTTCGCGGGGGGCGTGGCCTGACGTGTGTCACGTGACGCAGTGGTGACCCATGGGTAGGGAGGGTGGACAGGCACTCCCATGAGGCTGAGCGGGAGAGGGGGGCAGAGTGAGATGGGGCCAAGGGGGGAGGGGAGGAGCTGGGGTCTTCACCCAGACCTGAGAGAGGGAAAGAGGGACCGGAAAATAGAAAAAGACGGTCAAACTTATGTTATGAGCCGCCCGTAATACAGTTGATGAAACTGAACAGTTAGTGTGGATCTTATGAATCTGTGTAAACTCACTCAATCGAGTGGAGACAGGACGGATCCTTCTGGTCCTGGCACTGCGCTTCTTAATGGCAATGGTGTCCTAGTGAGAGGGAGAGAGAGGTCAGACACACACTGACACACACACACACACAGACACAGACACAGAGCTGTGTGTGGGTGAGTGTAGAGCCTCAAGCCAAGCCATAGGCACACCTGCTCCTCCCTCCATAGCTGTTGGCCCCTAGGGTGGCGTGTTGCAGCTAGATTAATTGCTGTATTAATATTGATGGGGGTTGTCAGACAGACCCGGGGCTCTGCACACACACACACACACACACACACACACACACACAGAGACACACAGAGACACACAGAGACACACAGAGACACACACAGACACACAGACACACTTACGATGTTCATTCCCAGGTCCTCATCAGGGAAGTCCAGTGAGTCATTGAGTCTAGACTGTCTGATGGTGCGCCTGCCTGTCCCTCCCTCGTCCCAGCGCTTCACCTGGGACACCTGGCGCAGCTGAGATAGAGACATGGTGGACTGGTTTGAGACAATGGGAACTGGTTTGAGACAATGGGAACTGGTTTGAGACAACACTGAGCCAGAGATACAGTAAGAGGCAGATGTAGCCATTGCAGAGAAGTAGACAGACACACAGGCAGAGAGGAGTGTGGGTAGTGTAGTGTAGTGTAGTGTAGTGTAGTGTAGTGTAGTGTAGTGTAGTGTAGTGTAGGGTAGCGTAGTGTAGTGTAGGGTAGTGTAGTGTAGTGTAGTGTAGGGTAGCGTAGTGTAGTGTAGGGTAGTGTAGTGTAGGGTAGTGTAGTGTACCAGGGTTTTGTGAGTGGTGTAGAGCTCCTGAAGGATCTGGTCCACTATGGAGTTGGTGAGGTAGGACACCACAGACAGCTTCACCTCCCTGAGAGAAAAAGAGAGAGAGAGAGAGAGAGATAGAGGAGAGAGAGAAGAGAGAGAGAGAGGGAGAGAAGAGAGAGAAAAAGAGAGTTTTCCTTATTTCCTTATTTCAACATCAAATCCCCCGTCGTTGTCTCTAGACCCTTCCTCTCTTTCTCCCTCCTCCCTCCATCCCTTCTCTTACTCCAGAGCTCTGTTGACGTCCTGTGCAGCTCTCTCCATCAGGGCGGTGCGGATGGCGGAGCGAGGGATGGAGACGCGTTCGGTGATGGAGGAGAGGGGAGGGTTGAGTCGCTCTGCTGCGGAGGAGGACATGGGACACAGCTCCCGACACAGGGACACCATGGAGTCCACAATCACCTGGAATCAACAGAGAAATCATTCACTACTGTCGGACCACAATCACCTGGAATCAACAGAGAAATCATTCACTACTGTCGGACCACAATCACCTGGAATCAACAGAGAAATCATTCACTACTGTAGGACCACAATCACCTGGAATCAACAGAGAAATCATTCACTACTGTCGGACCACAATCACCTGGAATCAACAGAGAAATCATTCACTACTGTAGGACCACAATTCATCTATCCATCCATCCTTCCATCTATACAACCATCCACTTATCTATCCATCCATCCATCCACCCACGCACCCACCAAACCATTAGCGCATCCACCAACTGTATTCATCAAGCCATCCATCCACTTATCTATCCATTCATCCCTCCTTCTCTCCATCCACCCACCCAGCCTCCCTAGTCTAACCCCAGTCTAACACCAGTCTAACCCCAGTCTAACCCCAGCCAGACAGCTGTAGAGGAGGGGTGTGGAGTGTACCTGTAGTTCCTTGTCAGCCGCCTTGGCCAGCTCTCCAGCCAGGGAGTCCAGCCTCTGTCTGACTGGCCCGTCCACTGACAACACATGAGCCAGCTCACACAGAGACGGGTACAGCTGAGAGAGAGAGAGAGGGGGGAAGAGAGAGAGAGAGAGAGAGGGGAAGAAAGAGAGAGAGAGAGAGAGAGAGAAGAGAGGCAGAGAGAGAGGCAGAGAGGCAGAGAAAGAGAGAGGCAGAGAGAGAGAGAGGGGCAGAGAGAGAGAGAGAGAGAGAGACATACAGACAGACAGACAGACAGACACAGACACACACAAGGGGGTTTGGATAAATTATATAATCTCTCACACACAATTAGAGCACATCTGAAATAGACAGAGACAGAAGAGATGTGAATACATGACACATAGACACAGTAATTTCCATAAACACTCACCGCTCGGGAGTTTCTGGCCTCCTTCAGGACCTGTCTGGCAGCCTGTAGCTCTTCGCCTTCCTCTGAACCTCTGAGAACACACACCTGCTGCTGCACACGCACACACAGACGCTCCATCACCTAACACACACACACATACACACACACACACAGTGTTAATTAGTGCAGTCTTCGATCATGTATAAACACATGCGCGAGCGCACACACACACACACACGCGCAAGCACACAGTGTTAGTCAGTGCAGTCTTCAATCACATATAAACACATGCACGAGCGCACACACACACACCCACACACACGCACAAGCACCCCCACACACACACAC
This sequence comes from Argentina silus, assembly GCF_951799395.1. NCBI lineage: Eukaryota > Metazoa > Chordata > Actinopteri > Argentiniformes > Argentinidae > Argentina > Argentina silus. The sequence continues at coordinate 3,877,152 of NC_139672.1, read as the reverse complement.
GTCCACACACGCACACACCTGTTCAGCAGTGCTAGTGACCAGGCCCTGGTGCAGGCGGAGAGCCTGTTTCTGAGAGAAGCGCTGAGTCTGGTTGTTCCTCAGCAGAGAACGCTGGATCTGTCACATGGAGGGATGGAGGGATGGAGGGATGGAGAGATGGGGGAGGGGGGAGGAGGAAAAGGAAGAGATGGGCATTAATGAGACCAGGAGGGAGATGCTGATAGGCCTTATCGGTCAATGTGACAATGAAAGATTGATAAAGGTCACGATGTGACAGTGTGATGGTGTGATGTCACGTCCCGGGGGCGTCACCTTGCCCAGCGCCTGCTCAGTCTTCTCCGGCGAGCTGCGGTACGCCTGAGTGACATCGCCGAGGGGGACGGGCATGTACTGCAGGGTGAAGTTGCTGACAAGAGAAGGCGAGGGAGGAGAAAAGGAAGGAGAGGAGAAAATCCAGCATGAACTTTCCAGACATATTTCTTCCTCTATTAATAATCCAATCCACCTCTCGGCTTCCCTTGAACACGGTGGAAGTGCTGGAGGCAGGGGACAGATAGCCGTCTGAACGTCTCGGGCTGTTCCACTGAGTCCCTGTCATTAGAACCCAGACAGACAGATAGCCATGCCTCACAGACAGACAGACAGACAGCCATGCCTCACAAACAGACAGACAGACAGACAGTCATGCCTCACAGACAGACAGACAGAGACAGACAGACATGCCTCACAGACAGACAGACAGAGACAGACAGACGTGCCTCACAGACAGACAGACAGACAGAGACAGACAGACAGACAGACAGACAACCGTGCCTCACAAACAGACAGACAGACAGAGACAGACAGACACGCCTCACAGACAGACAGACAGACAGACAGACAGACAGACAGACAACCGTGCCTCACAAACAGACAGACAGACAGAGACAGACAGACACGCCTCACAGACAGACAGACAGACAGACAGACAGACAGACAGACAACCGTGCCTCACAAACAGGTCGCAGGGGTGATGAAACGCTGCGCAAGAACAAACACTGCAGAGGAGGCTCAAAGATATCCTGCTTACTTTAATGTCTTTAATGTCTCACGTACATGCTTGTGCGCGTGCGTGTGTGTGTGTGTGTGTGTGTGTGCACGAGTGAGTGAGTAAGTGAGTGAGAGAGTGAATGAGTGTGTGTGTGTGAGTGAGTGAGGTGTGTGTGTGTGTGTGTGTGTGTGAGTGAGTGAGTGAGTGAGTGAGGTGTGTGCGTATGCGTGTGTGTGTGTGTGTGTGTGTGTGAGAAAGACAGAATGTGTGTATGTGTGTGTGCAGTGTGTGTGTGTGTGTCTTAGTCTTACTGTTCCAGGGCTCGAGCCACATCTTGTAATCCTGTAACTGTGGTATTATTGCGATCCCACGTCACACTCCTTAGGGAGGGATGAAATAGGAGGAAGAAAGAGAGAGAAGGAGAGAGAGAGAGAGAAATAAGAAGACCAAAATAGATCAATCACTGATGAGGAGCCACAGAATCATCTCAACTTTCAAACACATTGCTCTTGTGCCGTGCAAAACACTTCTACAGATTCAGGGTTGCAAATAGAGTACTGTACGCCGCACTGTGAATAAACAATGAATTCTAAGTATGTTTCACTGGTGTCCGAGTGCCTACAGAAATAAAACCATAACATCACATGAATTTTGCAGTAGATTAACTACTTGTAATGCACAACAACTGCATAATGCACTTCCTCCCTCTAGCCCTCCCTCGTCCCCCTGCCCCCCTCCTCCTCATCCTTTTCCCTTCCTCAGCTCCTCCCTCTCGTCCTCCTCCCTCTCGTCCTCCTCCTTCTTCTCTCCCCCCCCCCCACCTCCTCATCCCCCTCCCCATCCTTTTCATTTCCTCAACTCCTCCCCCCCCCCCCCCCCCCATCCTCCCTCTCTTACCTGAGTGTGGTGTTGATCTGCAGGGCTTTGCTGAGCATCTTAGCCCCCGCATCCTCCAGGCTGTTTCCACTCAGATCCACCTTCCGGAGGCAGGTGTTGCTGCCCAGGGCATTCACCAGCATCGTGCCCCTGGAGCGCAGGCGAGAGTCAGCCAGAGAGAGAGACTGCAGGGCCTGGGAGGGAGAGAGGGAAGATGGGGAAGATGGAAAGAGGAGAAAGGGGAATAAGAGAGAAAGAGAGATGGGGAATCAGAAACTAGGCTCTCAAAGTGAAGTAAAGTTAGCATATGTGTGTGTGTATATGTGTGTGTATGTGTGTGTGTGTGTGTGTGGGATCATTATCAAAGTAGTTAATTATTGAGTGAGCTCATCATGGAGTAGCTGCACTAAGAGAGAAGGCCTAGAGCCCAAAGACTAAAGCAGGCATCAGAATGAATCATTCACTAGGACTGGAGGACAACATAGTCATAGTGTAATGAGCATGGGAGTGTGTGGGAGAGAGGGTTACAAAGATGCCAATATTATATGGGTATGGGGTGAAGAGGACACACGTGCGTGTGTGTGTGTGTGTGTGTGTGCGTGTGTGCGTGTGTGCATGTTTAAAAGCCAAAACAGAACTCACACACTCTTCCTCCTGAACTAACTGCACCAGTTTCTGTAGGATTTCATCCAGCACCCTGCCGAGGGAGGATTGGCAAGGTTAGAGCATTTCTAAATCATCCCCATCATCACAGTGTGTGTCTGTGGCTGCCTGCGCAGGACAGGCTTCCTACCTGCCCTTAATGTTGAAGTTCTTGCCCAGGAGCAGGTGTTTGAGGGAGGGGTGTCTGGAGAAGGCTGGGATCACCGCCAGCAGGTCCGCATCCAACCCTGAGAGCCAGGGACACGCGTGCACACACACACACACACACACACACATAGTGACACACACACACACACACACACACACACACACATAGTGACACACACGCGCACACACACACACACACACACACACACACACACACACACACACACACACAAGCAAGACGTTACTTAATCAAACAGGACAGCCCTTAACAGGCTCCTAAGTCCTACCCTGGCATAATTCAGGGGAGGCTGATGGAGATAGAAATCGGATGACATGACAATTAGCCTGTCCTCCAATTTCTGCCTCCACCAGCCTCCCTTGGTATGGATAGATACACAGCAGAGAAGGGGACTGTACACAGGCCTCTTTACAGTGTGTGAAGGTCAGTCCCTTACCGTTGTCTGAGATGTCCAGAGTTCCCACACAGGAGACCCTGGGAAACAGCTCCTGGAGCACCCCAGCACCAGCTGACCTCAGCTGAGAGGGAGAGATGAGGAGATGGGATGTGGAGAGAGGAGGAGTGAGAAGATAGAAAAGAGGGTGGTTGGGAAGGTAGTAAAACAGCAGGTCAGAGAGACAGACAGAGAGACAGAGAGACAGACAGACAGACAAAGACACAGACAGAGACAGACAAGACAGACACCCCAAAACAAAGAGACAGGCAGACAGACAGGCAGACAGACAGAGACACAGACAGAGACAGACAACAGACAGACAGACACCCCAAAACAGAGAGACAGACAGACGGACAGACAGACAGACAGAGAGAGAGACCGGCAGACAGACAGGCAGACAGACAGACTGAGAGACAGACAGACAGACAGACAGACAGACAGACAGAGAGACAGACAAAACAGAGAGACAGGCAGACAGACAGACAAAAGAGAGAGACAGACAGACAGACAGACAGAGAGACAGATAAGTACAGTACCTCACAGCCACTGATGTCCAAGTGCAGGTCAGTGATGTGAGGGTTGGAGGACAGGCCCAGGAACAGAGCTCTACGGGGAGGGCAGAACAGGACAGATAGATGATATATACGCCATTTAGCTGACGCTGTTATCCAAAGCGACTGACATTACAGTGAGTGCGTACATGTTTCAATATATATATGCGCCCAGCGGGAAACAAACCAACAACTTAAGCACTGTTAGCGCCATGTTCTACCAACTGAGCCACAGAGGAGCACCATAGAGGAGAGAGGGAGGGGAGAGAGAGAGGGGAGAGAGGGGAGAGAGAGAGGGGGGGGGGAGAAAGAAAGAAAGAAAGAAAGAAAGAAAGAAAGAAAGAGAAAGAACTCATGAAAATATTAGAGAGAGAGAGAGAGAGAGAGAGAGTGAGAGAGATGAGGTCAAGAAATCCTATTTCGCTCTTCAGTTTGTTTCGTTAACTACCACGGCAGAATTTCCATCAATTTCCATCAATTTCCCTAAAATTGAAACCCACAAGTTTTTTTTTTTCACGTACCCGGGAGAGCTACAACAGTCTTAAGGGATTTGGAGGAAAGGAGCTTAAAGAGGATTCAAGACATCCTCCCTGAGAACCCGTAAATCCAAGAGAAGTGGCAAATTATTACACGAGAAAATACACCTTTAACTCGATGGAAGGATTCGATTTTTTTGTTAAACAATATCGTTAATGTATTCATGTGAGTGAATTAATAATGAACAAAGGTTTCTGTGATGGGGAGTCTATGGTTTTGGCGGGAGGCCAGAGTGGAGTCCACTCCATCGCAACCTCTCACCTCAGAGTGTCTGGAGGCAGCTTCATTGATGACAGGCTGACATGGGTGAGGCTGAACGCTGAGCTGAAGAACTGCCTGAACGTAGGGAGAGTCTCCCTCGCTTTCCTAAAGGAGAGAGAGAGAGAGAGAAAGAGAGAGAGAGAGAAAAATGGAGAGAGAGAAAAAAATGGAGAGAGAGAGAGAGAAAAATGGAGAGAGACAAAAAAATGGAGAGAGAGAGAAATGGAGAGAGAAGTAAGAGAGAGAGAGAGAGAGAGAGAGAGAGAGAGAGAGAGAGGAGGAGTAAGGGACAGAAATAGAGGATTGAAGAAGTGAGAGCGGGAAAGGGCAGACATTTGACATTTAGCTGTCTAAATAACAGACAACACATTTCATGATCTTGGCATAATGACAACAAAAAGGAGCAGTGTATCAAACCATCTGTTGCCAGATCTGGGTGTGAAACCATGTCCATGACTCCCGTCGCACGCACACACGCATGCACGCACGCACACACGCACACACAGACACAGACACACACAGACACACACACAGACAGACACACACACACACACTTGTGTGTGCTTACCAGCAGCTGAAAGAGAATGAAGCTCATTGTGAGCATGTAGTCTCCTCTCAGCCGTACCAGATAACAGAATCATCCATCCAAACAGTTCATTGTAATACAGGGGGACTGTGTGTTCCTGCCTCGCTGAACAGCTAAAACGCCTTTTTAGCCTGACCATACAAATAATTAATCAAGAGAAGGAAAGGGAAAGATAGAGAGAGTAAGCGTGTGTGCATCTGTGTGCGTGTGTGTGTGTGTGTGTGTGTGTGTGTGTGTGTGTGTGCGTGTGTGTGTGCGTGTGTGTGTGTGCGTGTGTGTGTGTGTGTGTGTGTGTGTGTGAGAGAGAGAGAGAGCGACAGAGAGGTGCCGGGAATAAGTAGAGGGATAGATAGTGAGCATGACATTATGATAAGTCATCCTAACATATGCACTACGACCTCCAGACTTAGAGGCAATAAAGCACAACAGTCACAGGGGGCTTAGAGAGGCTTCTGTCACAGAGAGATGGGCAACAGATACTGTACACAGAGAGAGAGAGGGGGGGGGGGGGGGGCACCATGGTAAACAGAGAGACAGTGGATGCACTGGTGGGCAGAGTGTAGAGAGAGGGAGAGAAAAAGAGAGAGAGTGTGTAGATAGAGAGAGCGAGAGAGAGAGAGTTTAATATTCATGAGCCTTTCACTCTTATCAGCTGAAGCAGATTTCTGTTGTGCTTCATGTGGAGTGATCAGAGCCACACTGCCACAAACACAGCTTATTACCACGGCCAGATGAAGGACAGAGAGATGGAGAGAGAGGGGGATATGGGGGAGGGGGGCTAAAGAGAGAGAGAGGGAGATAGGGGGGAGGGGGGGAGGGGGCCTAAAGAGAGAGAGAGGGAGAGAGAGGGGGATAGGGGGGAGGGGGGGAGGGGGGCTAAAGAGAGAGAGAGGGAGAGAGGGGGATAAGGGGGAGGGGGGGAGGGGGATAAAAAGAGAGAGAGAGGGGGGGTAAAGAGAGAGAGGAGAGAGTAAAAATGAAAGAGAGAAGGCGAGAGAGGCAGTAGAGAGAATAGCTGGAGGGAGAAAGAGAGAGAGAGGGAGAGGGAGAGAGAGAGATGCAGAGAAAGAGAGAAAGAATGAAAGAGAGAATGGCGAGAGGCAGTAGAGAGAAATCGCTGGAGGGGAGAGAGAGAGGGGGGGGCGGGGGGAGAGAGAGAGAGAGGGGG
>NC_139672.1:3853378-3865878 GCF_951799395.1 Argentina silus | reverse complement strand
CAGGAGAGATGGAGGAGAGAGGGGAGGAGAGGGGCCAGGAGAGAGGACAGGAGAGAGGGGAGGAGAGGGACCAGGAGAGAGAGCAGGAGAGGGGCCAGGAGAGAGGACAGGAGAGAGAGCAGGAGAGAGAGCAGGAGAGAGGACAGGAGAGAGGGAAGGAGAGAGGACAGGAGAGGGGGCAGGAGAGGGGGAAGATTGTGAGGTTGGAGAGAGGGCAGGAGAGGGGGCAGGAGAGGGGGCAGGAGAGGGGGAAGATGAGGTTGGTGAGAGGGCAGGAGAGGGGGCAGGAGAGAGGGAAGGTTGTGAGGTTGGAGAGAGGGAAGGAGAGGGGGCACGGATTACTCAGTGTGAGGTACCACTGAGCCAGGTTTTGATCCTGGTTCGGTTAACATAGTTTGATCCTTCACAACACGCACTCTGTGTCGAAAGAGAGAGAGAGAGAGAGAGAGAGAGAGAGAGAGAGAGAGAGAGTGTGTGCGTGTAGAGTGAGGGTGAGAGAGAGAGAGAGAGAGATACAGCTTTAACAGGGGAACACCCTCCACCATTGCAGTAGAGCATTAGTGCCTAGTGTAGCATGGCTGAGGGCTGTGTTCTCATTTCACATGCCATTATGAAGAGGGCTTCACTCTGGCCAAAGGCTTTCTGTGTGTGTGTGTGTGTGTGTGTGTGTGTGTGTGTGTGTGTGTGTGTGTGTGTGTGTGTGTGTGTGTGTGTGTGTGTGTGTGTGTGTGTGTGCGTGCGTGTGTGCGTGTGCGTGTGCGTGTGTGTGTGTGTGCGCGAAACACCATCGCACCCTGAATTGTTGGCATGACATTTCTGAATTAACAATTCTGGTCAATCCCTAAAAGAATCTCCAATCCATACGGGGGTTTCAAGGTCTAGAAACAAAGACTATTGATCCGACAACCACCTGACTAAAACTTAACAGAAAGAAAGTCAAACAGAAAAAAAGGCCCCCTTGAAGACACTGCATTATGACTGCAGTGCAGAGTGTGTGTGTGTGTGTGTGTGTGTGTGTGTGTGTGTGTATACACAGTAGTTGAGCACGAGTCCCATTACCGTGTATGGGCACTAGAGCATGATAGTCTGCTAGCTCACACACACACACAACACACACACACAACACACACACACACAACACACACACACACACACACAACACACACACACACACAACACACACCATACCACACCACCACACACCACACACCACACACCACGGTGAGCTAAAGCGCTCCCAAGCATGTCCGTCATGTTAACCCCCTGTGTTATTCTATCCAGGACCAGAGAGACAGCAGATAGATAGAGGGGTGTCCTCTTTCACCCATATAGAATGAAATGAAAGAGAACAGGACAGCAGTCAGCAGAAAGAGCAGCTTGGCTGTAACTGCAGACGGCAGAATGGAAAGGGATCGAGGGGGAAATCTGAAAGGACACGGATGAGAGTGATGCACCACAAATACCTCCTGGCAGAGTGTCAGACATGCAGGGACTCAGGGAGAGCAGGGAGGAGAGAGGGAGGGTGGAGGGATGGAGGGAGAGAGGGAGAACCAAAGCACGGTAGAGGTTATCACATATCATTCCCCTTACTAGAGCAACCGGCATCTTAGACAGGTAAATAGTCCCTGGAAACTCCTTATACTGAGCCCATGACAATCCATCACTTCATCTTAACCCTGTCCACACTCAGACAGCCAGTCAGATAGACCAGCATAAAAGGACCTGAAACATCAGATAAGCTGAGAGGAGAGAGAGAGATAGAAAGAGGCCAAGTAGGGTTAGAGTAGAGGGTAGAGGTAGAGTACAGTAGGGGTAGAGTAGACTACTTTTTTTGCCATGTAGCAGTCTAGTGAACTACTGTCACTACTCACTTCACCTCCACCCCCAGAAATAGAAAATAAAATATTATTCCAGGACCTTGAACTTCAAATATCCCAACTGTTTATTCCCTGACTGCTCCCTGTCTCCCCACTTTGCTCCACTTCACCTGTTTTATCTTTGTCAGTTATTTCAGAGCCTTTCAGTTTCTGTCATACTGAGTATCTTTCAGAAACTGGATGAAGTCATTTCAATGTAGAGAACTACTTTTTCAAAGTAGCTTTAGTTTGATAAACTATATTTTTCTCAAGAGTAGCTTTAGTGTAGTTCAAATTCTTCCCTTAAAGTAGGAGGATGAAGAGGACAACAGGAGAGAGAGGGGGTCACCATCTTAACAGAAGTGTACAGCATCATCATCATCATCAGGGTCTCTACCTGCTGTCTAGGTGGCTGAAGTCCAGCAGGTTAAACTCCCGGTTGTCCTGGGAGTGATAGATGGTATCCACATCCTAAAGGAAAGGGAGGAGCGGGAGTGGAGAGAAAGAAAAGAACAGGGTGATGAATTAGAGATCTGGTAGATACGATAGGTAGACAGTTCGCTGCTATCAGGCTAGAAGACTCCTGTTATGTACGTAACTCCATTGTTGGAGTCCTGAGGTATAGGGGGCAGGTTTGATGGGCGTGTGGTTAGATAGTACATGGTACTCTTACCCACTGCACTTCCTCTTTGCAGCCAATGCCATTATAGTCACACAGAGCTGCATAGGTCTCAGAGAAACCGCCTGAGAGAGAGAGAGAGAGAGAGAGAGAGAGAGAGAGAACGGGGGGGCGGAGGAGAGGAGAGAGAGATAGATAGACAGAAAGAGAGAGAGGGGAAGGACCGGAGGAGAGGAGAGAGGGAGAGGGCACGAGATGAAAGAGAAAAGAGAGCAAGAGGGAAGAGAGGAATAGTAAATATTGAGGTGAGATGAAAGAGGAGAGCATGAAAGAGCTTGTGTCTGAGATTAACAGGATTACTGATCAGATAGTCGTACAGGAGAGAGAGCACAAACTTTTGTGTTGTTGACCCACTTAAAGATGAAATTCTCATGTGAAGTGAGTGAGTGAGTGAGTGAGTGAGTGAGTGAGTGAGTGTCTGGATGGCTGGCTGGCTGGCTGGCTGGCTGGCTGTCTGGATGGCTGGCTAGCTGTGTAGCAAAGTAATTGCCGTGTTTGAATTGCCGTGTCTGAATGCTCATACTGTCTATTGATTACTAAAAGTATATACTGCCTACTAACCATACTACATACTATTTAGGTCAAAGTGTTTGGTAAAAATGTATGCAGTAAGTGACACATACTTCTGTACATCTTATCCATACTGAGAAGTCGTCATCTGTAACTTATGGAACTTATGTTCATGGAACTCAACCATGTGGTTCATGATAATTGGTTCAATTTCGCTTTCAATTTCTGTCTGCCTCCTTTACCTGCTCCTTTCAGTTGTGGCTCCTTAAATCCCAAGGACTTCCTGAATAGTATGCAGCCAATTCATACTACATAGAAAACCCCAAATCTAGTGTGACATCCAGGCATTTTATACATACAGTAGTCAATTTTGGTACATTTCGTATACTTCAAAAAGGTTCTAATCTTGGATAGTGCATTCAGACACGGCCCATGTCTCTCACCGCAGGTCTTCTGAGTATCTACAGAAGATTCCGAGTTTGGTGAGAATTTGTGTCCTCCATCAGAGACATCCCCCTCTGCTCGACAGATGGTGGGACTGAAAAAGAAAAAGAGAGAGAGAGAGAGAAAAAGACATAGAGAGCACAGATAGAGAAAGAAGAAGACAGACGTCAGAAAGCGTGTGATAATAGATCAAATGGAATGGTATCAAATCTGTATGATGTGCAGCAGTATAATTCAATTCACAGTAGGTTATCCTTAATCCAGTTATAGACCAGAGGCAGCCATTGCTGAACGCAGCCCTGACCCTAATCCATCAATCATCACCATGGCTCAATCTCTAACCTTAACTCCATCCTTTGCTCCAGTAGCCCTTATTCTTTCTCTTCTTCATCATCATCATCATCATCATCATTCCCATTTTATCTGTAACTCAATACTGGCTCGCATCAGCACCATCTGTGAACTATTTAACTCCAAATTTAACTAAATACTCTCCAGCTGTGCACTATTGTGACTCTACAACAGGGGAGGCTGGTGGAGGTAGAAATCGGAGGACGGGCTCATTGTCATGCATGGAATGAGGAATTCCATTCCATGCTTTACAATGAGCCCGTCCTCCGATTTCTACCTCCACCATCAGCCTCCCCTAATCTCTATTAAACGTTCCTGCTCTAGAAATGATCGTTTGATCCGATCAAACGGAGAAGATGATGTACTGTGGCGACTAGCCTCACATAGGTCGATACCCAGTGCCGAGTCTATCCTGATGAAGTTCCCCCTCTGCAGGAAGGCTCTCTCTCTCCTCCAACCAAGGCCAAACAGCAGAGTCTGTGGCACAATACGCTGAGTGGCTGTAAGATCTATGAGTACAGAAATATCCAAACGACAAGTGACACTTACGCATACACAGAGTTGTTGAAGATGCGTGAGAGGGCAAAGTTCACGTGGGTGATCATGTGATCAAGGTGGTCTTGTGCCTGCAGTTTGAGGGAGTACGTCTGCTTGTCGGTATCTATGACAACCTGACAAGGGTAGAGATGACACAAATAGGCATGAGGCCGGTGACTCAGTTTTTAGAGTGTCAGTTATCCAGAAACCAAACACTCATACAACGTTCTGAACAGCAAGCAGAACATCCGTGTAAACAACCTCCCTATCAGTGGAGGCTGGTGGAGGCAGAAATCAGTGGACGGGCTCACTGTAATGCATGGAATGAGGAATTCCATTCCATGCTTTACAACAAGCCCGTCCTCCAATTTCTACCTCCACCAGCCTCCCCTGCTCCCTATCTATGACCTCATTGCAGGTTTCCAGTTTCTTCACTGACCTGATGCTCTGGATAGGTGTTCATCGCTCGAATCTCCAGAAAGTTGAACGTCACCTCCACCTGAAATCATATTCATACCACAGGTGAGCTATAATACTTTGAAAGAGGCTTTGGTTCTTATTCATACTGCTCCAAAGGGCGAACTCCTCTGTCTCCAAGACATGCATCATCATCATCATCAATATCACCACCACCACCACCACCATCAAGATTATTAAATCCAAAACAACAAAAATTGTGAAATACCTTGGTCGGGACTTTGACTGCAAAAAGATAAAGTCGCCATGTCGCCAGAACCTGAGAGTAGGGAGATTAATTGTGCTGTCAGACCGGAGGAAATGTGAAATGCAAATCATCACAACAATAGCACAGCACAAACACCATTATAGGGGGCAAATCATCCCGTTCATTCAAGACAGACAGACAGACAGACAGTAACTTGCTAACGATAATGAGCTACTTGGGGGATTTAGTCAACTCATTAGGGGCATTCGTGTAAAGATGACGATGGTCATTAACAAACAGTTGTTTTCCTATAGACTGTGCAAGTCATTGTCGTGTCGTGGTTTTAAATGACAGAGACAGGGAGTTGAGGGGGGGAGAATGAGAGAATGGGAGAAACACAAATGCATAAGAAAGAGTTGAAAAGTCAACCCAAACCCAGAAGAGGGGATTACCATTTTAAAAGTGGTTGGAGAAGGATAGAGTTTGCATATATTCAAGGCACCGTCTGCAGAAGTAATTCATCTCATTTATAATTCAAACCCCATAATTAGGAGACTCCATCCACGCCTTTTCTCACACCCCCTTTCCTTTATCATCCCCCTCTCTTCCCCCCCTGCAATTCTACACTTTTCCCCTCTCTCCTTCCAGTGTCATTCCATTCTGTAATTTCAGTCTGTTCTTTCTTTCTTCACCTCTCCCCTCCACCTTCCCTCCATCGTCTCCTTTATCTCAATGGAAATATATTCCTTATTGCATCAGGCTCTCTTCTTCTTTTTAATCCCTCCATCTCTCATCCACCTCCCTATGTGCCCTGTCTGCCCCCGCCGACCCCCCCCCCACCCTTCCCTCTCTTCTCCCCGTCTCTCCTTCTTTTCTCATTCCCTCACAGTTTTCTATTCTTTTTCTGCTCTGTCGCTTTCAATTCCTCAAGGCCTCTCTGTGCTGAATCGTTAATGGCACCCCACCGAGCAGAGGAGAGAGAGAGGGAGAGGAAGAGAGAAATGGACAGAGAGAGAGAGAGAGAGAGAGGCAGAGATGGAGACAGCAGTTTTCCATTTAATAAAGTCCTCAGATTCAAGGCTCCTCCACGCTATTCTTAGTTAAGTTAGCTAGCGGATCAAGCTGTATCCAAAGAGACTGCCTGGACAGGCTCCTAGGGAAAAGACCCAGAGGTATGCCAGAGCTAGAGAAGAGAGAGGAGGGAGGGAGGGAGGGAGGGAGAGAGAGGCCAGGCAGGCAGGACGGTGCACGAAACCCCCTTTGAAAAGGTCTTCTGAGAACCCCTATTATAAAGATAATGTTCCTCACGTCAGATTTCCCTGACAAGTTTAAAAACTCAGTTATATAAACATGATCAGAGAGGCGTGGAGGAGAGAGAGAGAGAGAAAGAGAGGGATGTGATGGCTGAGAGGCTCAGGGAGAGAGAGAGAGGGATGCGAGAAGGGAGGGATGCATCTCAAAGGCTTTGTTATCAGACACAAAAGATGAGCACATACAAACACTAACATCAATAATGCAGAACTTCTGGTGGGTTTTGATTTGATTGGCTGTGAGGTTTCGACATGAGCTGACATGGGGTTCTCCTCCTCTTGCTGTATCATTTACTAACTATTGAGATTTCACGAGAACAATCAGTGGTTTTGTTCAGTTTTTCTGTGAGCGTCTGCTAATGAGAAAATCCATGTCCATCAAGACCAGTGTTAAACTTAAGCACATAAGAGCTGAACAATGAAACGTAGAACTCTCTGGGAACTCTTCACAAAGTGTTCCGAAAGATGATCTGCGGACACTTTGATGTGTCTCGCTTCCCGCTGTGCCAAATCTAAAGTGGTAGACAATAGACGTCCTTCTAATGTGGAATGTATGGCTAAATCACTGAGGCGTGGAACAGAATGCTCCCTTGATGAGTCGCAGACAGAGGTCAGAGGTCAGAGGTCAGAGCCGGTCAACACCTCGCCAGCCAACCATCCAATCAGAGCCCTGAAGAGAGGAAGACAACCCAGTGTCTTCCTGCCCTACTGTCTGTTCTATGGTCTCTCATCAGAAGCCTATAAGAGAACTAACCTAGTTGTCGGACCTGACCAATCAGAGTCCTAATAACCCAGAAAGAGGATTTCAGCCAAAACCAGATCAGACACTCAAAAGAAGTCCCAGGGAGAGATGAGATATATAGAACGTCTAACCTGGCTGTCTGAGACAGGCTACGATATTAGAACCTTGGCTTGAAGAGAATCTTAAGAGACGGGTGATGGCTCTGATGAGGTTGGCAGAGGTGCCCTTCCAGCCATGGCACAGCGTCAAGACTTGCCAGTTCAAAGAGGCAGAGGCATCAAGCTTGTCTGTGTGGAGCCAAGCGTAGGCTTACAGGCAGGGTGGAGAGGCAGGGGGGAAGGCAGGGTGGGGAGGCAGGGTGGGGAGGCAGGGTGGGAGGCAGAGTGGGGAGGCAGGTGGGAGGCACAGTGGGGAGGCAGGGTGGGGAGGCAGGGTGGGAGGAGAGGAAGGGAGGCAGGGTGGGTGACAGGGTGGGAGGCAGGGTGGGAGGAGAGGAGTGGAGGCAGGGAGGGAGACAGGGTGGGAGGCAGGGTGGGAGGAGAGGAAGGGAGGCAGGGTGGGAGAAGAGGAGGGGTGGGGGAGGCAAGGGGAGGGGGCTTGTATTAATCATAAGCCGTTGAAGCCCTGGGTCTGCACTTCAAATAAGACTTGTGATTCAAAGTGTGTCTCTGGGCTGACACGTCACAGTGCTCCTGCCTCAGGGAGATGAAGCCAGAGAGTGCCGGTACCTGGACCAGCCCATCTCTGGCTCTGCCCAGGGCCGCTTTTAAGAACACACACATCCACACAGAGGCATGCACGCACGCACGCACGCACACACACACACACACACACACACACACACATCATCCAGGTGGACCCAGCATCAAAAGGACACAACCCTCCCATCATCTCTCCCCAGAGTGGGAGTGTTTGAAAGCACAGTTGCCCCAGGTCCTGTTCAAAAAGCAGACTTTAAAAAGAGAGGGAGTGAGGCAGAAAGAGAAAAGGAGAGAGAGAGAGAGAGAGAGAGAGAGAGAGAGAGAGAGACAGACAGAGAGAAGCAAAGCAAACGGGGAAGGGAGGGGGGGGGGAATCCAAGGCTTGAGAGAGAGAGAGAGAGAGAGAGAGAGAGACAGACAGAGAAAAGCAAAGCAAACCGGGAAGGGGGGGGGGGGGGGATCCAAGGCTTGAAAACACATCGCATTGCTCCAGATTTCCTCATAAAAAGCTGCAAGTCTGTAAATTAAAGGGACTGCAACCATGCCCTTTGGAGCCTAGAAGAGAGAAAGAGAGAGGGGAGAGAGGGGAGAGAGGGGAGAGAGGGGAGAAAGGGGAGAGAGGGAGCATGAAAAGGCTGCAGTCGTCACAGAGGCCCTCCAGATAACAGTTGCTCTCAGATAATTCGGGGAGAGGGTCAGCAGTCACTTCTCACATGGGGCTGAGACCTAATAACAGATTCCTCTTTTGGTAGACAACAACAACAACAGATCAACCAGGAGATCCAACACATCCATATTTAGGGACAACTACGGGTTACTATTCTACCTACTATTCTACCTCAACAGCAAGTGGAGTTAAGATATCAGAGGATGGGCTCATCGTAATGCACGGAACGGGAATGAGGAATGGTATGAAACACACTGTGACCACCAGCCTTCCCTGCTCAACATCAGGTCAAAGGTCAACCCCATCCACTATCTACTCTACAGACAGACGTCACACTGACATCTTGACACCAGTATTACCAGGGATGTTGTGTTCGGTGACGGATCAACAGCGATCTTCAACAGGATCTTCGTTCCTCTGCTGACATATAATCACTACTACCCTCTCCCTTTACAGGGGAGCCGACACCGCGCTTGACAGATACGTCTTGTACACACAGAAGAAGACACGGAGGAGGAGGAGGAGGAGGAGGAGAGGAGGAGGAGGAGGAGGAGAGCATCCTACAGGGACCAGAGATCTGTACTAATCTCATGAGGGAGAAGCGGCGGGGAATCGGAGGGATCTAAGTGGAGGGAGATGACGAAGACATCCGAGTGCGTGTTTGGGTGTCACGCTGTAGCAATCTCAGCCCAGTAATAGGGCCCATTATTGGATCGGAGAGAGGGAGACTCAGAACCAATGGAGGGTGAAATGCAGCGACAGATCCGGATAAATAATTGAAGGGCAAGAGAAAAAAAAAAAAAAAAGAGACAGCAATTGGGGCATCAAAACACATCAGATTCCACATCCTGTCGTCTCCCTTTCTCCTTCTTCCCTCCCCGTTACCCTCCTCACATCACCCCCTTCTCCCAAGATGCCCCCATGGACCCTCCACCCACCCCCTCCCCCTTCTCTCCTCCCACTCACTGCCCCTCCCCCTTTGCTATCGTCTCTTTCTTTGAAGATGTTTTGTTTTGGAGTTGGCACAAATCTTCATATGAGTGCCTCCAGAAATGTGTGCGCCCTCTGTGTGTTTGTGTGTGTGTGTGTGTGTGTGTGTGTGCGTGTGTGCCTGCGTGCGTTCCAGTGTTTAAGCCTGTTTACGTGGTCTGGGCCATGTTGGTACTCTTCACAATGTTGCCTTGGGCTCAGTGGTGATGTCGTGCTGAGAATTCCATGTGTCTGTCTGAAACCCAATATGACAGTGAGCATGATGTGTGTGTGTGTGTGTGTGTGTGTGTGTGTGTGTGTGTGTGTGTGTGTGTGTGTGAGAGTATGTGTGTGTTTGTGTGTGTGACCATGCGTGCAAGTGTGTGTGTGTGTGTGTGTGTGTGTGTGTGTGTGTGTGTATGTGTGTCTGACCATGCGTGCAAGGGTGTGTGTGTGTGTGTGTGTGTGTGTGTGTGTGTGTGTGTGTGTGTGTGTGTGTGTGTGTGTCTCGGTGAGGCACAGCATGACGGCTGGTACAGTAGACCCACACAGACAGCTGGATACCAGCACAACCCCAGAGGGAGGAGAGGGCCGAGCGGGAGGGACAAACAAAGAGTAGAGAGACGGACTGTACGTTCAATAGCAGCCTGACCACACGAGACCCTTACACTGTGCACCCAAACCTCTCTTCACATGCACACTTTCACACATCCACAACACAGGTATAACGCCTCGTCATGCTTGGCCGGCCCCTTTAAAGTATTTTGAGAAGTTGCCTCATCGCAGAACCCATTTGGACAGTAACATTCTGGTAAGGCCTAATTGAATTGCGTCTGATAAAGAAGCGAGCAGAGTGGTTCGATACAGTGCTATGTGTTCAGATAAAGATGGAGGAGGAGAGGAGGGCATGTGAGAGATGATGAGGGGAGAGGGAGAGGGAGAGAGAGAGAGAGAGAGAGAGAGAGAGAGAGAGCAGGGAGGGGGAAGGGGAGGGGGAGGGGGAGGGGCGGTGGCGGGGAGAGTAATAGAGATGGACAGATATGGAGAGGAAGATAAGAAAACAAAGAGAAGCCGGAGACAAAAATAGAGGGGGGGGGGGGGGGGTAATGACAGCTAGAGAGGGGGGGGGGAGACGGGGATGGGGAGGGGGGGAGACGGGAGACGGGTGAGGGAGATGAGACAGTCAAGCACAGGGAGGAGAGAAGGGGAACAGGGGGAGAGAAAAGGACAAGGAGAGCAAGAGTGTGTGAGAGAGAAATAAGGTAAAGTGTTTTTGGTGGCAAAAATTGAAGTAAATAGTTTGGCTTCTCCTCCGCTCTCCGCTCCCCTGGGTTTCACTCTCCGTTGGCGGTTAGCTCTCAGCAGGAACGGGAAATGAGCTCACATCTCGCCCCCTGTGTGTGTGTGTGTGTGTGTGTGTGTGTGTGTGTGTGTGTGTGTGTGTGTGTGTGTGTGTGTGTGTGTGTGTGTGCGCGCGCGTGTGTGTCATTAGTAACTGATCCCCGGGTGACTAATTGACGATGTCTCAAAAGCACCAGTGTGTCCAGTTTGTTTGGCTCTCACAAGCTGCTGGGACACCTCTCTCAGTCTGCCCACACACCCTCCGTCACACGTGTACACGCACACACACACACACACGCACGCACACGCACACGTGCGCACACACACACACGTGCGCGCACACACACGTGCACACACACACAGGTTTGAGGGATCTCAGTAAGCCATGGTGTACATTTTGTTCTAACTGAGTAACATGTCGAACCTCCTCTGCACCTCTCTCAAGTAGGATGTGTGTGTGTGTGTGTGTGTGTGTAGATTACTCCCCACAGTATAAACATGCAATACAATTTCCATGCAACATATTTAATTGATTGACACTGTAGAACTCTGACAATGGTGTTTGATTGTAAGAGGGCCTCACCAGTATCCTGTCTTCCGATTTGCCGTTCTTGGTGTCCTGCTTCACAGCACGTACAAACTTGATTGGTTGTTTATCAATGACTCTCCTGATGCTTTCTGTGAAAATGAGTCATTAAAAACAGGTTTGGTTTGAATTACACTAAAGGCACTCATTAACACACATCACAATGAAAAAACACATACACACACACACACACACACACACATACAGTACACACACACACTAAAACCCACACCCACACAAAAACACACACACACAGTACACACGCACACACAAAAACCCACAATCACACACATGCGTGCGCGCGCATGCACACACACACACACACACACACACACACACACACACACACACACACACACACACACACACACACACACACACACACACACACACACCACAAGCAAGTGAGTGAGTTCCTTATTTAGCCACTGAGAAAGAGAGAAGTGGTAAGATTCCGAATGGCAAACATTTTAAGCAACATTAAATAAGGAAGGTAGTCTTGGAAATTGACAGGTCATTATTTCCTGGTGTAATAGTCAGATTGCAGTCTTTGAACTTACTTCTAGTTCAAAAATCCAATTCATTTTTCCCACAGAGATTCTTTCAAATAGCTAATATAAGCGGTGTGTTACACAGGCATACCGTTTCCTGTACATCTTTCTTTTCCAATTTACAAGCTTTTGGTTCTGGTTACAGTTTCTCAATTTTGTCTTAAAGTCAAAACTTGAAAATCAATGAGCTAACTTTAGAACCGTAGAAAGCCAACTGAGACTCATCAAGCACTAGTGAATCTGAAAAGAAAAGGCACAGGAAACTGTAAGTGGGTATGTTACACAACACTTACAGGATATTAGCTGTTTGGAAAAATTCTACATCCAAAATACACTATATATGCATTTTTAAACTAATAGGATCATTTTCCCCAGGCTCACCCCAGCACACACACACACACATGCACACAAGCACCCACACACATGCACCCACACAGACGCACACACCCACACACACAGTCAGTCCCAATCTCGTCTCTCACTATATTCTAAATTCTCACTTGTCACATTCAATCACATTCATGAACTGGGGTCTACCAAATCCTAACATGGCCTTAACTCCACATGCAGAAGAGAGGGGGATGGGATGGGA
>NC_139672.1:3845878-3848378 GCF_951799395.1 Argentina silus | reverse complement strand
TACTCAATTATTTTCCAACTTGGACCCTAAAATCACATTCCAACCCATGTTCAGTGTATTTTCATTTCCAAACTAGGAAAGCCTGGTCTCAACGAAGTTATTATTCACCAACCGTTCCCTCTCACAGAGTAGTCCACCCCCTACCTGGAGGAAATGTACGGGAGCCTCCATATGGGCCAGCTGCTCCGACTCAGCGTCTCTCCTCTTCAACTTTGCAATCTCTTTGTCCTGTTGTGCCAGGACTCCCTCCGCCTGACTCGGGATATTAGCCACCCTCGCCCTAAGCTGTGTCTGAATCTCCGTCTGCCAGTCCTTCACAGCAGACATCAATGCCGTGGCGATCCTCTCACTCCTCTCCCCGGCTGCAACTACAGGGAGCTGTTAGGGAACACAGAGAAGAGAGAGAGGGATGCACATCAGCTGGTCTCCAAACATCCTCAACCCTGAAGCACAGAGGAAAACATGCTGTAGCAAAGGCCTAGAACTTGTTGCAAAATGCCCACAAAACAGGGGTGAAGCAGAGTTCAGGCATAGTGATGCACAGTATATGTGACAGCCAGGGGAAACCTCCTTGAGTGCCCTCTAATGATGATGATGAGAGAGAGATACGTGATTGGTCAAATCACCTCACCGTGACAGTCTCCACTGCTTGCCTCAGCTTCTGCAATTCACTTCACTTTCCTTCTCCCGTATTGTCTGGTGGGAGTTTCTCTTGGCTGCCCTCGTTGCTGTCGCATAGGGAATGGAATTGCAGGTTTACTAACTGTGACGTTGACATAATAGTGTACGATCTTGGGGCTGAGAGAGACACCACAGGAAAAGGAGGCGCACTCGCCCACAGAGACAGATAGAATTGACAGTTTCCAGCTTCCAGCCAGTTTCCCCTTATGATGATGATAGTGTGTGTGTGTGTGTGTGTGTGTGTGTGTGTGTGTGTGTGTGTGTGTGTGTGTGTGTGTGTGTGTTACGTCTATCTGTACCTGTCTTGTAGACCTCTCTGTCTCTGCAGGGACACATGTAGCAGACGCACATCATGTCAGTGTGGCAGGGGAACTCCATTAGTGTGTCGTGTTGTGGACAGAATCTGTCCTGAAGACGTCCCATGGATGTCACCAACCTGTGTTTCTGGAATGCTTGGGACTCGTAATGCGGCTGGAGGTGTACCTCACAATACGATGCGAGACACACTTGGCACAATTCGGTGGCTTTGATTTTGGTCCCTGAACACACAGGCTCGGCGTAACATTGATTAGGGCAAACCATAAGCTTCTTCGTTGTCTTTATTTTCTCTACCATTTCAATGCATTTCTGGCTAAAGTAGGCCTAGGACTGAACATCGTTCTACACTGGGGACAAACATGGTCTATGTTGACGCCCTTATCCCAGCTGCTTTTGATACACTCCATGCAGTAGTTGTGTCCACACGGAATAGTCACTGGATCTTTCAACACATCCAGACAGATCGAGCAATCAAACCTGTCCAAACCAAGGAATATCCCTCCCTCCGCCATTCTCCTAACCTAATGCGCTGTAATAGTTGCGAAGTTGTATGTCACTGTGTGTAGATGATGCTGAGTGGGCGTGGATAGGGGCTTTTCATACGATGGAGTTCGAAGAAGTTCAAGGAAGTCGCTGAGGGGCGCAGCATTTTCAACGAAAGCTCCACCAGGTGGCAGCAAAGGGTGGCAGTAGAGTGTTACTGTAACTAACTGGGCTTTGTAACATGATTTACTGTAACAGAATTGAAGACAAAGTGATCATTCACTACCAAGACCATGACAACGTTATAACCCAAGCCCACATAATCTTCGAATCATAAATGTCTTATTCTGAGCTGACCCAAAAATACACTCCACATCACAGTCTTAATGTCTGTCATATTTTCACCAGCAGGGGGTAGTAGCATCAAATGAATGGAACAGTATCTGAAAGCTGTTGCCTGAAAAAGATAAGTACCTTTGGTTCTTGCACTCTCGTTGGTTGAGATCATACAGATAGCCTAATTGGTTAGATGCGAACACACACGGGCCTGAACAAAACATGAACACGTGATTATGTACTGTTTGAGGTGTCAAAATCGTTATCCTCCTCCAAGCATGTAACATGTTTTAATCCAATTAGAATGCAGCATTGTTTCACAAGCACTGTTATATCTTCCTCATACTGTATTCGGTCTGTTGTGTCTGTGTGTTTAAATAATGGCCACTCACATTACACGTGTCATGAATATAAATGTACACATGTCTACATTTCTATACCCTCCTTAGGACACGTGTTATTATTACATCCCTGATCATTATTGCAATGTCTATATAAGGGGACCATCTCAGAAACACTTCAATAGAGAGGCAATATTCCTTTGCAGTTATTATGCCAGGCATATGTTTAGTTAATTAACCAAGGCCAGTAGGGCCTGATAATGAGGCTACTTTAGTGTGTGTGTGTGTGTGTGTGTGTGTGTGTGTGTGTGTGTGTGTGTGTGTGTGTGTGTGTGTGTGTG
>NC_139672.1:3835878-3843378 GCF_951799395.1 Argentina silus | reverse complement strand
TGTCTTTATACTATCATGTGGTGGTGATGATGAAGGTGGTGGTGGAGGTGGTGGAGGTGGGGATGGTGGTGGTGGCGGTGGTGGTGGAGGTGATGATGGTGGTGGTGGAGGTGATGATGGTGGTGGTGGTGGTGGTGGTGGTGATGGTGGTGGTGGTGGTGGTGGTGGTGGTGGTATAAGTATTGGTGGTGGTGGTGGTGGTGGTGGTGGTGGTGATGGTGGTGGTGGTGGTGGTGGTATAAGTATTGGTGGTGATGGTGGTGGTGTAGGTGGTGGTGGTGGAGGTGATGATGATGGTGGTGGTGGTGATGGTGGTGATGGTGGTGGTGGTGGAACGCTTAGTCTGTACTATAGGTACAACGCTGTTGTGTTTGTGAGCAGGTTTTATATCTGAGGTTGGTGGAGTTATAGACTGGGATCAGCTGGTTGTTTGATTGCGTTCTCCCTCTTCCCCAACTTCGTTAATAACTCCACTTCATTCCTAACAATGCCAGAGTTCGCAAATGTTAATCTCTTTCGGCTGTTACACAATCACAATGAGAGCTTTATGTAATGCAATAGACTTGAATATTCATAGTTAATATCCCTCTCCTTACTTGGGGCATGTACTATATATTATACAGTGGTACCATAGAGCCCCAGCTATTAAGATCTTTCTCTAGATACTCCGAGATAATCTACGATAACAATCTGTCTTTGACTATTTATTGCATCACTTAGAGAAGTGAATGAATATCCATATTCTGTTGGTCAGTAAATAAAGCATGAAACTCTGTAGTCTGGGAAGTGTATAAAGGTGTGTTATCATGTTCAGTGCTCTCACTGTCAGATCTGCTGTATTTCCAGTACCTTTTGCTGTGGTCTCCTGAGTTCACTGTGTTCATTTTTTACCATGGAACAAACAGAAAAACTACTTTCCTCTGAAAGTGTGATTGCTTTTGAGCTTTGTGCGCTCCATTACTGACCTTCACTGGCCGTGTCCAGGGCAGATCAGAGCACACAAGGTGTTCCTTCATCCTGGAGGCAGATCACACGCTCCGTCTCAAGAGGCTCGGTGGGGAGATTTCAAAGATTTAGACCTTTACCCAGCCAACTACAACACACCTGCTGTGTGTGTATACACTGACACACAGCACAGACAGGCACGCACGCACGCGCGCACACACACACACACACAGACGCACACACACACACACACACACACACACAGACACACACACACACACACACACACACAAAGACCAATACAATGTGTGAAGATTAGTCTGATTGAGATCCCCCAAGTCCACACACCAGCTCTGACTCATCTCTTTGAAACATATCCTTTTTTATTCAAATTTACAAAAAAGAAAAGGAAAAGTACAACAGAATAAATACACTTTAATCAGCACGCCATTGTGGAATTGTATCAACATCGTGCAGGAGCAATGAAGTCCCGAGGGAAGCAGAACCTGGGTCCGCCTGGTGGGGTTCAGTGGTCATGACCTTTCATCACCCTTCCACACACACACACACACACACACACACACACACACACACACACACACACACACAGGGTAGAACCACACACCCGTAAAACAATACTGTACATGTACAGGACCTGCCATTAAAATGCAGTGGTGGGTTGTCTTTTGCATACATAATGGTCTTGGTAAATGGCTTGATAAATCTCCTGACAACCTCACTTTGCTCACTGACTGTGATGTGGCTATCCCGTGAAGGGAACCCTGTTTCCAGAGTGCCATTGTGACTGCAGCGTTTTATTCCATCTAAAACAACCGATTCAACCAATTTGGGTTCTCCACTCGGCTCAGGAGGTGAGATAATCCCTTAAATCAAGTAGTTTAGCCACAGCAGCACTCCAGAGCATTTGCCAGGAACTAGATTTAGACCAATCAGCCAAGGCGTCACTCTGATTTAGGACCAATCAGCAGAGGCATCTTTGCGATTTAGACCAATCAGCAGAAGCGGAACACCTGCTGCCAATCAGCACGAGCGAATCATGTGTTCACAAGCACAATTTGAGACGGACTTATAATCGACGTTTCATATACTGTAACTATGACGCACGCGTATGGTACATTATCTATAATACATATGGATGTGAGTTACATTGCATATTCCACAGCTGATGAGAGTGTGTGCATTCTACAGGTGTGTGTGTGTGTGTGTGTGTGTGTGTGTGTGTGTGTGTGTGTGTGTGTGTGTGTGTGTGTGTGTGTGTGTGTGTGTGTGTGTGTGTGTGTGTGTGTGTGTGTGTGTGTTTTACAGGGGTGTGGTTGCTCTGTGGGTGTGAGACCCTGGCTGTGTTCAGAATCAGGTACTACATACCCGTAAATACTTCCATCCTGCCTGAGTATGTACTTTCATTGTATTTCACTGCATTCTTCAGTGAACACAGTATGACATCCTGGTCTCTCAAGCACACTAGGCTTCCAGCCACTCATATTTGCAGTGCCTACTAGGTAGTATGGAAGTATGTGATTTCAAACACAGCCCCATGTGTTCCCCAGGGTCCACCCTTCCCCTCGACCCCCCCCCTCCCTCCCTCCTCCTCCTCCTGCAGTGATTGTGCACTAATACAGTGGTCCTGGCGGGTCGGCGGTCCAGTCCAGTCCATTCTTACACAGTGACACAGTATGAACAGGTCAGTACCGTCAGTAGAGTCTGATGCTCAGGTATAGGCAGGTAAAGGGGAGGGGACAGGAGAGTGTCTGTGGGACTGCAGTATAGTCAGTGTGTAGACCTGTACTGTAGCCAAGTTGTATCAGGGGAGGCTGGTGCAGGTAAAGTACAGTAGAAATCAGAGGACGGACTCATTGTAATGCTCGGAACGGAATAGGAATGGTATCAAAACATGTGTGTTTGATTCCGTTCCTTATTCCATTCCATGCTTTACAATGAGCCCATCCTCCGATTTCTACCTCCACCAGCCTTCCCTGGGTTGTCTAATACCTGAGCCAAGCCAATGGTGACAGTGCAGTATTTGGGGATGGCACACAAAGTAGGTCCTGACAACTGTTCCACATTCAATTTGTGGGGGAGCGAAAAAGTCTCTTTGGGGGTCAATTTAATTTCAGTTCCAGTCAATTCAAGCTTGAAATGTGATATCTGATCTGGGAATTAGCAATACTGCACAGCGCAGTTGTTATTGTCCAGTTCATTGGAATTCAATTGAATTAAGCCACATGCTGGACTATAACAGATATACTGCCCTGAACGGTACAGAACTTGTACAGGTAGCTCAGTACCTGGGGAGGCCGGTGAAGGTAGAAATCGGAGGACGGGCTCATTGTAATGCATGGAACGGAATCAGGAATGATATTTCCTCATTCCATTCCATGCATTACAATGTGCCCATCCTCCGACTTCTACCTCCACCAGCCTCCCCTGGATCACCACCTGGTTGCCAGTGCAGAGAGAGACCATGAAGGGATTTGGATCCTTGAGTCATCACACAACTCCACTAGTCTGGTGTGTCCAAATGCTAAAGACATGGTGCAGTTTAGTCCAGTTTAGTCCAGTTTAGTCCAGGTCCCAGTCTGTTAGGTCCAGTCCAGTCTGGTTAAGTCAAGACTACAGTAACCCACGGTTACAGTAACGCACGGTTACTGTAAGTAGTCCCAACAGTGCTGCGTTTCAACGTGACCATTTTGTTTTTTATTCTTTCATAATTGTTTTTGTTGACACTATTGTCTTATCTTTTAACAATGGTATTCAGTGATATTTACATTTGAAATGCATGTACATACAGTTAAGAACATTGTATTTTTTTTTTCCATAGACATCTTCTTAATAAAAAAAACAACAACTTGATTCTTAGACATTATTCATCGTAGTCTAGTATTGAACGCCACACAGTATAAAAGTGCATTCCATCTGAAAACCCAGCTCATTCCTATTCTGGCCTTTGACAGTTGAGGGGATGACAGGATACCTCTGTCTGCTGCCGATGCTGGTTTTCATCCTGACACAACTCACAAACTGAGAAATGAATGTCATGATTTGGGCAGTCAGTGTGTTCAGTGTGAGAATTGATTGGTTGCCGGTTGAGATTGTTCTAAAATCATGCAGACTTGGTCCTCGAGACATGTTTATTGAATTCTGAAGGAGGTTTTTGCATAAAAAAATAATAAAATGTCTCTCCTCCCTGCAAACAGTGAAAAAAATCAATCAATATATGATGTATTTTCCATCTCTTCATCGCAGATTCACTAAATGTAGATATTTTTGCTTTTGTGATTTATTACTTTACAATCAAAGCCTGATAAGACTGATGTCTAGAAGTGTTAGTGGTGTTGCTAGAGTGTGTGAGTGTGTGTGTGTGTGTGTGTGTGTGTGTGTGTGTGCGTGTGCGTGCGAGCGAGCGTGCGTGCGTGCGTGTGTGCGTGCGTGCGTACGTGTGTGTGCGTGCGTGCGTGCGTGTGTGTGTGTGCGTTTGTAAACATCACAACTCTATACTACGCTGGGGGAAGCTCATATCCGTAAATCATTTTAATTTTCCACAAATGTCTATTTTCTGGTGATCAGACTCCAAGGGGGGAGAATCTTTTTATGGATTTAAATGATTCATAGTTTTCATTTGGAATGAAGTAGTCAGCTGAATAATTCACTTTTCTGCCGGTGCAGATGGAATAAAAAAAAGCAACAGTTTCTGTACAATCATCACTCTCTCATACACTTCCAATCCCTCCTTCTCCATCTCCATCTCCATCTCCCTCCCTCCATCCTTCCTTTTCATTTTATATCACTTTCTCCTCTGTGAGGTTCCCTAGATTTCCACACCCCCGTGTTGAATGTACCTTTGTCTCGCACATTGTCCCAAAAAAACTAACATTAGCTGAGATCTCATTCGTTCCCAATTCTTCTCACTCTCCCTCTTTCACACGCCCATGCAAACACACACACGCAAGCACGAACACACACACACACACACACACACACACACACACACACACACACACACACACACACACACACACACACACACACACACACACACACACACGCAAGCACGCATGCACACACACACACACGCACACATGCACCACACACAAAACACATCCCCACATACACACACACACACACACATACACATACACACACGCAAGAACGAACACACACACACACACACGCACACATGCACCACAGACAAAATACACCCCCCCACACACAGACACACACACACACACACACACACACACACACACACACTTCCAAACAAACAAACTAACACCGTCTCTCGTCCCTTTTGTTTCTCATTCTATAGGTGTAGACAGAGCTGAATTAAATCTATTCCGTGTCACACGCATTGTTTTTCTTTGTCCAACCCACTTAACAAACTGTGGCTGCTAAGTGGAGGAACACCACGCACATTGTCTCAGTATCTGTGCTCACACGCATCTGCTTTTCAACACTTATTGCTTTAAATTACATCAATCACTCTCTCCCCTCCCCTGCCTCCCCAGCCTCCCCTGCCTCCCCAGCCTCCCCTGCCTCCCCTCTGCTCATTTTTCTCTGTCTCTGTTCATTACTGTGCCTCTTCATCTCTCTCTCCTTTAACTTCTCTTCCCATTATTCTACCTCTGGTTGCCTTTTAATCATTCTACCAGCTCTCTCTCCCCCCTCCCCCCAATCTCTCTCTCTCTCTCTCTCTCTCTCTCTCTCTCTCTCTCTCTCTCAGTCTTTCTCCTCATCTCCAGTCTGCTCGTCTTTCTCCCCCTCCTTTTCACCCTCGTTTCTGTCGTTCTCCCCATCCTTCTCTTTTTCCTCCTCTTTCTCTTTCTCCCTCTCTCGGAACAAATGGGCGAGTTTCTGGAACTGTGGGCCCCACTCCTCTATCCCCCCTCCCCACTCCTCCTTCTCCGCCGCCTCCTTGTCTCCTTCGCTCTCCAGTGAGCTGAGGGACCCTGCGCGCGACCCTGTGCCCTCCAGCCCGTACACCTGCACCGAATCATACGGCGGCTGCGAGGGATCAAAGGTCACCTGGGCCAGACGCAGGCGGAGGAACTCCCCCACCCTGAGGGCCAAGGAGGGACCCCCCGGCCCCGGCCCCGTACCCCCCCTCCCCGCCTCCATCCCTGGGACCCACCCGGACCCATAGCCCATGATCCCCCCGTATGCACCCCTGGCCTGCCCGGGGAAGGGCAGCATCTGGGGGGTCATATCCCTCCTCCCGAGCACGTACGCCCCCAGACCCACCCTGTCCCTCCAGTCAGCCATGAACCCCGCCCCGTCTGGGTACATCCCCCTGCAAGAAGTCCCGGTCAGGGTTATCCCTCCCTCGCGGTCTGGCCTCGCCACCACAAAGTTGCTGCCCATCTCCAGCCCTCCCCTCCCCAGGCTCCCGGGGTAGTCCCTATGTCCCGAAGGCTCCCCCTGCAGGATGGTGGCATAATTGCGGGCTGCTGCCTGTGCTTGGGCCTCTGTGCCGTGGTTGTTCCTGGGCCCGCCACCACCTCCGCCAGCACCACCAGAGGAGCCATCTTGCTCCCCACAGCCTGTGCGTTTGGGGGAGAGGCCGACGCGGGAGGCCCTGCGGCCCGACAGGGGCAGGGTGGCCGAGTCACACACCCAGGCGCCACCACCGTGGCCCGCCTGGCCAGCCATGGAGCCCGAGCGGGTCAGAACCAGGGTCTGCTCCCTGGGCTGGTTCTCAGACGGGACCTGTAGGGGACGGGGAGGAGGAGGAGGGTCAGTCCGGGACAGGGAGAGGGGGCGGGGCTGGTGGGGGCGGGGCATGGGGCAGGGCTGGGTGAGGCGCTGTTAAGTAGCAGAAGGGCAGGTATAAGGACAGGTATAACCAAGGTGATATTCAGGTGGAGAGGAGAGAGAGAGAGGGGGGGGGGGAGAGAGAGAGAGAGAGAGAGAGAGGGGGGGGGGGGGGGAGAGAGAGAGAGGGGGGGAGAGAGAGAGAGAGAGAGAGAGAGAGAGAGAGAGAGAGAGAGAGAGAAATAGAGAGAGAGAATTATATGGAAAGTGAGATGAATAGGCAGAAGTATATAAGCGGTAAGGGAGATTGATAAGTCATAATGAAAGAAACAGGCAGATAAGGATGAAGAATGAATGGATGAAGGACAGAGAGGAGAAAAGGAGACGTCATCCAAAAGGCAGCAAAGCAAAGAGAGAGGCAGAGGGAGAGAGAGAGCGAGAGATAGACAGAGAGAGAGAGAGAGAGAGAGAGAGAGAAAGAGAAGGGAGAGAGGCAGAGTGGAGAAAGTGAGAAAAGCAGCAGAGGTTAATTGAGCATTAGAATGAGCTAACACTGCACTGTGAGAGGGGGATGAAGAGGGAGGAGAAATCAAGAGACACAACGTTAAAAAAGGAAATAAAGAAAGCAACTCTCTGTATTTGCTTCCTAAACACAACATACACAAAAATGGCACACCTCGTCATCTCCCCTCAGCATTGTGCTAAAAAATGCTGGTTCAAACAATGATACAATAAACCACCGCCAAGATTTATGTATTATTCATTATTCATCCATCCATCCGTCCATCC
>NC_139672.1:3825878-3828378 GCF_951799395.1 Argentina silus | reverse complement strand
TTTTGGAAACAAGTGGAGCAGAGGTGTTGTTATGTTGGTAGAATGTTGGTCGGGGTTTAAAAGCTAGTACATTTGGAGGTGTCAACATATGGGTAGAACATTGGTAGGCGTTGAGATGTTTGTCGAGCGGTGATGAGTGCTTTAATCTGAGGAGTATCGGTGGGTGTTTTAATCCTGGGTTCGAAAACATCGCAAAGTAAACGCGCATGGCGTGGAACACAAATCTGCAATCTGCTCTCCTTGAAATGAAATGGAAATCATATTGACATATTTTATGAGCACAAACAGCTGCGGAAACACAAACATTGAATATTGACACAAACATTGAATATTGCCATGGTTACTTGTACTTAGCTATGGCGACACAGTGGGAGAATGTAATGACTCTGTTCCATGGGGACAGAGCTGGGGATGTCATGCTCCAGTATCAACAGCAGCTGTGAAGTTATGAACACTATTTGTCTGAGGTGTCGTCCCTCTAACTCTACCTGATTACATATCCTCTCACCAGCAGGGTGCCGACGCACCCGGATGGAAGGAAGGAGACAGTGTGTGTGTGTGTGTGTGTGTGTGTGTGTGTGTGTGTGTGTGTGTGTGTGTGTGTGTGCGTGTGTGTGATGCGTGAGAATGTGTGTGTGTGTGCGTGCGTACATGCGTGTGTGCGTGCGTGCGTGCGCGTGCGCGTGCGCGTGCGCGTGCGCGTGTGTGTGTGTGTGTGTGTGTGTGTGTAGGTGTCTATGATCAGATTTGCTGAGATGGTGATTGCGGTTGGGGCTCAGCCTTCTGTGTTGATTCGATTGCTAGAATGAACGTGTGAGTTCCGGTTCCAAAACATCTTTTTGAGGTATTCCTGGATTCTCAATGCAACCAACATGTTGGCTCCATGTGATCGGCAGAGACACATGCTCGTTGGAGGAGAGCATAAGGAATGTTCAATGTCGGAGTCAAGATGAAAGAAAAAAAATAACACACTTTGAAGGTCCCTTCACCGAGAACATATTGATATTTTCTCCTTCTTCTCCCTTCCTCTGAGCTATCGTCCCTTTTTTTCAGACTTGTCAAACCTCATGTATTCCCGTACAGAAAATCTGTAATCTTAACAAGGTGGGAGATTGATTAAAAATTATGCAGCGAGGAAGGGGGATTTGAAGGGCAGAGATATTGAAATATAGGCAATACAGGAACATCTCTATGCTGAAAAAACACAGGGAAATGTCAGAGAGAGAGGGAGGGAGGGAGGGAGGCAGAGAGAGGGAGAGAGAGAGAGAGTGCGCGTGAGGGAGGGAGGGAGGGAGGGGGGTAGACGGAGAGAAAAGGTCTCTAACAGGATCCCATTAGAGAGAGAGAGAGACAATCTGTCTGAGGAGGAGAGATGTCACTTACACTGTGAGCACACACTCATCACCCCCTCCCTCCCTCTATCCCGTACTCCATCACCCGCTCCCTCTCTCCTCCCTCTCTCCCTCCCTCCTTCTCTCCAGCACTCCATCACGCTCTCCCCTTCCCTCCTGGTGTGCAGAGGTCCATCTCTGACACCCAGAACACACACTCATCTCTCTCCCTCGCTCACGCTTACAGAAAGCACTTATCACAACCACCTTCTGCTTTGCACTCCCTCACTTCCTCTTTCTGTCGTCCCTCTCTCTCTTTCATTCTTCCTCCCTCCTTCCTTTTCCACACCCCTCCTCTCTCTCTCTCTCTCTCTCTCTCTCTCCCTCTCTCTCTCTCTCTCCCTCTCTCTCTCTCTCTCCCTCTCCCCTCTCTCCTCTCTCTCTCTCTCTCTACAACCTCCTTCTGACCCTGCTAAGTACACACATTTTTTTTATTTGAGTAAAATGGTCCATTTCTCTCACTTATGCGCCGTTTAGCATGAAATAAGTCTATTTCATGCTAAAAATGTAAATGTAAAATAACTCACCAGTATAATGGCACAATAGTCATATATTATACATACAACATGCATTAAATTTAAATATTCCTCATGCTCATGCTATACATGTGATTGTGTGTGTGTGTGTGTGTGTGTGTGTGTGTGTGTGTGTGTGTGTGTGTGAGAGTGAGAGTGAGAGTGAGAGTGTGTGTGTGTGTGTGTGTGTGTGTGCGTGCGTGCGTGCGTGCGTGCCTGCACGTGTGCACGTTTGGCGCATGTGACCGACTTGCCTGCAATCATCGAAGCTTCAAATGATCTGAATCCTATGCCTCTAATCTATATGCGCAGCTTCCATCTCTGCACGACTGTAATTGAATGCACCGGCGAGGATCCGCTCCATCCTTCGCCTGTTACCGACACTGTGCTGTACATTAAAGCCTATTCTATCCCGCTGGCCTTGACTATGTGAGGTCCCACCCTGTTCTTTACATTTCACATCAAGGCCTGTCTGTGATAAATAGACTTAGCCCTGACCTATTTTACAGACATGCCACTGCAGTGTGAGTCGAGAAAAGTATCTCCTATACAGTAACCCCTTCACTGTGTTCTGTCTTTCTCTCTCCCTTTAAT
>NC_139672.1:3808378-3820878 GCF_951799395.1 Argentina silus | reverse complement strand
ACACACACATACACACACACACACACACACAC
This sequence comes from Argentina silus, assembly GCF_951799395.1. Classification (NCBI taxonomy): domain Eukaryota; kingdom Metazoa; phylum Chordata; class Actinopteri; order Argentiniformes; family Argentinidae; genus Argentina; species Argentina silus. The sequence goes on along the minus strand of NC_139672.1, from coordinate 3,820,846 downwards.
AAACACACTCACACACACACACACACACACACACACACACACACACACACACACTCACACACACACACACACACACACACACACACACACACACACACACACTCTCACACACAGTGTTTCAGTGACTGGCTTCTCAATAGAGAGATCCCCGTAGGAGAGTAAGCAAACCAACCAAGCTCACCTGTGTCCTTCCTCCTCCTCTCCTCCTCCTCTCCTCCTCCCCTCCTCCCCCTCATCATCTGTTCCATTATTCCACTCTGTTCTGCTCTCCTCTGTTCATCCCTCTCTTCTGACACCCAACATGCTCTCTGCCTCCCTCCCACATCCATCTTCCTCCTCTCACCTTGTTCAGGGTGATCACGGCCTCTTGGTTCGCTCCGGTGATGTTGAAGGTGTCCCCCGTCTCTCCATCCAGGATGGTATATTCCACTTTGGCATTGTCGCCCAGGTCAGCGTCTGTTGCAGAGATACGGCCCACCTCCGCCCCCGGGATGGCCAGCTCCGACACAGAGAAGGACCACATACCTGAGAGGGAGGGAGGGAGGGAGGGAGGGAGGGTGGAGGGGGAGAGGGTGGAGGGAGGGAGAGAGGGAGAGAGGAGGAAAGAGGCAGAGGGGAAAGAAAAGATCACAGGTAGATTAGTATACTTCACACCCTTTCCTTTTCCTTTCGAGATTCTTTTGTAGTCTTTTTTCTTTCTTTTTATCTCGCAGTGTGTGAGGTTAGTGAGGACTAGATAGACAAGAGCCACATCATGTCCATGTCCAGTCTGCTTTCTGCCTGTTCATCCCTCTCCCCTAACGAGTTTGTGATTACTAATCAAGGGCTACAGATAATAGGGCGGTGGATCCTCCGGTACTCAATCAAGTTTAAACGTGCGCCGGGACTTTACCTTTAATGCACTTCACATTAGAGGTTGTTTTTTTTTTCTGCTGGAGCTGCACTTTATAATACAGTGAAATGAAAGTACATTTTCTCCTGCTGTGACTGAATGCAGTGTAGACACAAGTCTGATCTGTTACTGTTCACACAGCCCGCTTTGTCACACTTCAGTTGAGTCACGTGCAAAAAGCACACAGACCACCAACCCCACTGACAAGAGAGTTTAGAGAGTGAGATACGTTGATGGAGAGAAAGCAAATCATAGAGATATCACTTAAAGAGAGGGGTAGAGAGAGAGAAAGAAACAAAGGAAGAGTGATATCCCGTTTTGCCTTACATCCACACAAACAGATTTATTCTCATTCCGTGGAGAGTGTATCTTCAACTTGCTGTTGCTACGACAATCAGATAAAGACAGGCAGCGAGACAGAACAACGTTATTATAAGCACTGTTGGGTGACAGGACGAATGATAGCCACCACTTCAGCCACACTACATCGGGACAAACACATAAACATCCGCCAATGTCACAACGCTACTGGAGATTAGGACGTTATCCATCATGACCAACATCTGTTAAATGTTAGATTATGGTTTATCAGCCTATATACAAAGGATGAATGATAAAAAAAATGGGATGTTGCCCATCCCTTTAAACATTAGACACATAACACAGCTGCATGGTGTTATCCCCGATTCAAACACAAGCACATTTTTTGCGACTTAGCGCGTTAGCCGTTAATTATTGATGTTGTGTGCTGTGTTCTGTGTGTGATGTTGGGATGTATTTATGTGATTATTGCCTGTAATGACATTGCTATAATTGCCTCTCGGGATTAATAAAAGTTGTTTTGAATGAAATAAATAAATAAATCAAATAAAACACTGAGCAGAAAAACAAGTATTCATCAAGCTATTGTAGCATCCTATCCACTCTTGTCTCACTAAGTCAGAGCCTCCATTTGAGATTGTGTACTCCTAGATTACAACCAAACACATCCCAAGCCCTAAAACTCATTACTGACTTCCCACATTATCTGGGACTCCTACAGCTCTTAAGTGGTCCTGTAGTGCGAAATTTGAGATTTCAGCTATCTCCTTCTTCACCTGCCCTTCGATCGACCCTATAGGGTCAATGATCAACTGTGAGTTACACAACAAAAAGCATTATACAATAATAGTATAAGCCATCATAGCTGCATTAAGTCGATCTATCTCCTTTGGCGGAGGCTGCTTTTACGCCCACAGACACCCCAGGGCCGGCCCACGGAAGGGGACACACACTGCCAAGACATCAACGTTACATATGAGTGAATGTGCCGTGACTAGCAACTTACCATCTGGGAAACAGGACACCAGCAGGCTAAGATTGGTCTCAGAGAAGAGTGCTATTACTCACAAGTCAATTAGGTAAGTTATTACTGTATTAAGTGGGTGAACGACGCATTGTTATGAAAACAGTATTACACTATCCTCACGCCGATCCTCCCACTCATATTTCCACAGGTATAGATTAACACACACACACGTACACCGAAAGCTTGTTAAAATACCTTTGAACACACACGCACACACGCATACACGCAGACCTGCATACACAAACACGCGCACGCACACACGCGCACACACACACACACATACACACACACACAGCTGTGGGAGTGCTTGAGTGAATGGTGGGGGCGGGATGGTGATGTAAAGTAGTCATTATCAGCTTTCCTCTCACACAGTAGTCAAGCTGGCAGCAGAAATCATTCATCATTTCCACAGGAGATGGCCCTGGTGAAAAAGAAAGAGGGAGGGAGGGGGAGAGAGAGAGAGAGAGAGAGAGAGAGAGAGAGAGAGAGAGAGAGAGAGAGAGAGAGAGAGAGAGAGAGTGCGACTGTTCCCCCAGCTCCCAACACAGAGAACACCATGCTCTCCAATAATCACACAGCACTACAACATGGCAAATCAAGCCCTCTTATAAAAAAAAAAAAAAAAGAAAAGAGGACATGTGATCTGTTCTCCATCTTTGTTCCCCTGGCTAAGCCATTAGAGCGGGGTGTGTGATGAAACAGCATGGGCACACAGACTCAATGCTCTGTGACTCACTGATACTGGCGCACCCCACTGGGCGCCGGTAATTGCGCTAAGGAGAGAGAGAGAGAGACAAAGAGAGAGACAAAGGGAGAGAGAAGTCCTTCGCTGCACCTAGCCCAGTTGCTTGCCTGCCTCGCTCAAAACTCCACTTCAAAGAGAGACACCTTCAAACTCCTCCGCCGCCATCTTCCTCCTTTTTCACCTTCAGAGATAACAGAAAAGCCTTTTTTTATTTCATTATTTTTTCTTTCCCACTGCTATACCACGGATCACTAAGCAGCGCTGCAATTGGTCAACGTCCCCCCGGTAAAGCGTTATGATTGGTTGAAAGAGAGATTAGCGGAAGTGGAAGTGAAGTGACAGCCAGCAGAGTTAATTAGGGTGCCTGTAGTTTAATCGAGGTTTAGCTGCGTAAATAAGAACTTAAAGAGTGACATCATACTGAGAAAAGGGGGGAAGAGGGGGGCAGGTGTATGAAAGAGGAGTAAAAGAGGGATGATACTGAAGGGGATGGAGGCTGGAAGAAGTAAGAACAAGAGGAGGGAAGACTTGTGGTGGAGGGAGAGGGCCCAGTGGTGGAGGGAGAGGGCCCTGTGGTGGAGGGAGAGGGCCCTGCGGTGGAGGGAGAGGGCCCTGTGGTGGAGGGAGAGGGCCCGGTGGTGGAGGGAGAGGGCCCAATGATGGAGGGAGAGGGCCCAGTGGTGGAGGGAGAGGGCCCAGTGGTGGAGGGAGAGGGCCCAATGATGGAGGGAGAGGGCCCTGTGGTGGAGGGAGAGGGCCCAATGATGGAGGGAGAGGGCCCAGTGGTGGAGGGAGAGGGCCCAGTGGTGGAGGGAGAGGGCCCAATGATGGAGGGAGAGGGCCCTGTGGTGGAGGGAGAGGGCCCTGCGGTGGAGGGAGAGGGCCCTGTGGTGGAGGGAGAGGGCCCGGTGGTGGAGGGAGAGGGCCCAATGATGGAGGGAGAGGGCCCAGTGGTGGAGGGAGAGGGCCCAGTGGTGGAGGGAGAGGGCCCAGTGATGGAGGGAGAGGGCCCAGTGGTGGAGGGAGAGGGCCCAGTGGTGGAAGGACAGGGTCCAGTGGTGGAGGGAGAGGGTCTTATCTGTGAAGGAGGCTTTATGTTTCTCCTGAGTGGGGAATGCATTGAGTTAGGATAGTCATTAAAAAAGTGTCTAGCTGGCTAAAGCGCACGCACTGGTTTGAAAATAGCCTGAATAATATCTGCATTCGTTTAGTGAGAGTCCATCTCCAGGGAGAAAGATTCAGGCATAAACATTAGAGCTGCAGAGAGAGAGAGAGAGAGAGAGAGAGAGAGAGAGAGAGAGAGAGAGAAAGAGAGAGTGTGTTTCATACCATTCCTCATTCCATTCCATGCATTACAATGAGCCCGTCCTCCGATTCTGTCCGCCTCCACCGGCCTCCTCTGTTACATAGTCCTCTGTTCATTCATGTGGCTTAATATTACATCAGGGTGTTGTTAGGAATCCTTGGGTCCAGGTGTGGCGCGTGGAGTCAAGGGCTGAGATCAGATCACCAGCGCCTTTTAATCATTTAAAACGAGGTGTGCACCAGGGAGAGATGCAGCACACAGCATGGCAGCAGGAAGCATCTCGGAGGAGCGGAAGAAGGCTGTTACTCACTTTAAAGCTCAACTAAAAGCTGGAAAAGTACCACCAGAGACAGCAAATGGGATGACCTCACTCAGCCATCCCCCCCCCCCCCACACACACACACACACACACACACACACACACACACACACCCCATTTGCTCTCTGTCTTATCATATAGGCAGCAGGAGGTCACCCTGAGGTTAACGTGTTTACCATACTGAGGGAATGGTACCATGACAAAATGGGGCCTCTGCATTAACTCTGCATTGGGAGGAGGAGGTGAAGAGTCCACACACACTGGCAACGGTGAATGGCAGAGGAGGAGCACTATGCAAACGTTCCCAGTCAGTCGGACTGCAACACTAACTAACTGACATTACTGACATGCAACTTTAACAGAATACAAATTGGGAAAGAGAGGCGAAGCAATGGGGAGTGGGGATGAACACGCACAGAGAATAAGCTGTGGGAGAGATGAGAGAGAGAGAGATGAGAGAGAGATGAGAGAGAGAGAGAGAGAGAGAGAGAGAGAGAGAGAGAGAGAGAGAGAGAGAGAGAGAGAGAGAGGGAGAGAGAGAGGAAGAAAGATTTCAATTCTAAAAGCTTTTATTGACACCAGTCAATGCATAAATGCAAAATGCGTAAGAGAGAGAGAAAGAGAGAGGTGGGGGGGGGGGGGGGGGGGGGAGATGTGTCTCAGAGCAATGTTTCCAGCAGTGAGTTTACTGTCTATTGAAGCAGAAAGTGCTGAACTTTAGATGAAATATTAATAAAGAGAAGAAATAGGCAGATACAGAAAATAAAAGGATAAAAGGAGGCTAATATTAACCACCTCTATTTTAATTAGGTCTATTTCTGAAGATGTGGAACTTAATTAGGAATAACAATTATTGGAATTATTGCCATTACTTAATTGTTTTGTTATCATTGTCATCGCTATTACTTTTGCAATTGCAACCACGAGCATTAAAGCCGAAAGAGGAAATTAGTCAAACTTAGTTGGGAATCAAACACCCTATTTCCCAGAATGCATTGGTGCAGAGCAGCCCAATCCTGAGGTCAGGTTTAATTAACACTGGGGGCCTCCGTACCCTGAAGAGAGGCCTGGGGAGGAGTCTTACACACTGAGTATAAAGTCTCCTCTGGTAAAGATAGGAAAACACATTTGTTTTCAACAAAATATTCTGTGCATTGCTCAACAGTGGAAACAAAGCTATAGGGAGAGAGCTAGAGAAAGGGGGGATTTGTTGAGAGATTTATAGAGAGAGAATAATGTTTATGTTCAGTGGGGTCCCCATAGTGTTCAGAAAGTGCAGAGAGCGAGGGAGCAGCTTGTGCGGTGGTCTGCCTGCCTGTCTGCCTGTCTGTCTGTCTGTCTGCCTGCCTGCCTGTCTGCCTGCCTGCCAGCCTGCCTGTCTGTCTGTCTGTGTCTGTCTGTCTGTCTGTGTCTGTCTGTCTGTCTGTCTGCCTGCCCCCTGCCTGCCTGTGTGTCTGTCTGTCTGCCTGCCTGCCCCCTGCCTGCCTGTGTGTCTGTCTGTGTGTGTGTCTGCCTGTCTGTCTGCCTGCCTGCCCCCTGCCTGCCCAACCTGCCCACTGTCTGTCTGTCTGTTGTCTTTAGCTCTGCAGGTGGTATCTGTCTGTTGTTCTTAGCTCTGGAGGGGGTATCTGAGGTTGAATCCAGGCCAAGCCAAGCCTGCTTGCTGTGCTGAGAAACGGCAGCAGAGAGAATGACTCTACTGAAGGTAACATTTGCAGCTAACCCCAAACCCTAACAGTCTAACAGCTGTTTACTCCCCACATACTACTTCATATCACCACTCATCTGCAGCCTGTTTAAACAGCTGGATGTCAGAGATCAGACAGGCCAGGGCGCTTCGTGGCGTAGCACACTAATGTGCATACCACATAATCGCAAGGTTCCTGGTTCGATTCCGACCCTCGACATATCTTGCATGTCATCCCTCCTCTCTCTCTCTCACCCATCCTTCCTGTCAATCTCTACTGTCTCTATCCCAATAAAGCAGAAATGCTTTAGAAAAAAACAAAAGAGATCAGACAGGCCTGCAGGTCCAGCACTACGCAATATAGTCTTCAACGGAATACGTTATTGGAGATCGCTTTTGAGGACCAAACAAACACGTTCCGTGGGTCGGATTTTCAATGCTGGTAAAACAATAGGAATTAGTTTTTTTGACTAATATCTGTACATATGTCCTTATTGATTTGAGCTAGACGTATGTGTCATGTCCAGGATGTTTTTGCCTCACAGAGCGGAGAATGTTAGCCCGCCATATTTGCATTTGGTTGTCCAGCTACTTTCACAAATTTATATTACAAAATAGGAAACCGATCACTGACATAACTCTCTGTGCACGCCTGCAGCGGCTACGTTGTTAGTTTCCGGGGTGGACAATGACTCTCAACCATCATCTACTGATAAAAAGCCATAGAGCGCGTTTTACAGCATCAGTGTTGACAAGCTGCTGATCAGCGCCTTTCAATACCTGTTGCATGATTGGGTTAAAACGTCTGACTTGATCCAAAAAATGACTGACTGTTTGAGAGTCGCGACGTCGAGGCTCACGCAGTTTTTAGAGCGAAGCGCTATGAAGCCCCGCAGTCACTTCTCACAGACTGCATGAAGCAGCAATTACCTACGGCGCTTTTCATAACCAACCGTGAATGTTTTCTTGACACACGTGTACCTGAATCAGGAAAAGCCCCATATGCCGCGATGTGTAGACCGTGGTAGGACATACACCATTGTGGTGTTTGAGGTCTGTGTTCATTGCACATATGTTCTGTTGAGAGTTGTGCCACGTGGTGGTTATTCAAAGAGAATTCATGGGGCGTTCTATTGAGGATTTCAATAACTGTCATGTTTTTTTTTTTACTGCTATGTTTTCAAGCTGTGCAGTCAGAATTGCTCTTGATTGTCCAACTTGAGACTGCACATATACTCTGCTCCTGCCTTCCCCCCCGCCTGTTCTCTGCCCCTGCCTTCCCCCGCCTGTTCTCTGCCCTCGCCTAGCCTTACCTGAATTCTAGTCAGGTTCAATTTGGAAGTCAGACAAGCTCATTAACTTGGAGTGGTTAAAGTAAGGGTAAGGTTAAGGTGTCAGGGGAAGGCACCAGCAAACACAGTAGTTCCCAACCTTTCTCCGACTCGTGGCCTACTTGAAAACATCTCAAAGTATATAATTAATAAAAGCCATTTAGCTGATGCTTTTATCCAAAGCGACTTAGATTACAGTGAGCGCCTACATTTTTCAGTATGTATGGTCCCAACGGGAATTGAATCCACAACCTAAGCGTTGTTAGGGCCACGCCCTCCCAACTGAGCCACAGAGGACCATATTTGCGGCCCATCTTACACCCGACCACAAGTAATCATAATGCGGGAGCCAAACGTTGCATTCTCACACAGACTTTTGTTTTGAATGATCAGGCATCAGCACACCCTCCCAGCCATAATCTACTGTGGATGAATGAACAGGCGTGTGGGGCAAAAAGGAAAGATCGTTTCTCCCCTCCTCTGCAGCTCTCCGCTGCTCTTTCTGTGTGTGTGTGTGTGTGTGTGTGTGTGTGTAAGCCAGGGCTTGCATGAGTGAGCACCAGCCCCTCTCTCTCTCGTGCTTTCAGAAGCTGAGAATGAAAAAATAAAAGCTTTCTCTCGCTCTCCCTTTATGTGTCCTATCTCCGGACAAAACTCCTTCGAAATTCAGAATAATGAGGCTCCAATATTAATAATGAGGCTATAATATTCGTCAGATATCTGAAGGCCTACAGTATCTGCTGAATACTTATTGTCTGTGCACATTAAAAAAAAATCTATTTTTATTTTCATAAATAATATCAAAGTTTGCAGATGATGTGCCGGACCCAACTGCAGTACCACCGCGTCAAGAATCGCTGCATTAGCATCAGCAACGCACAATTAGCACCGGAAAACAAAAAGTATCCCGAGTGCGATTCGAACCAGCGACGTTCAGGTTACAGGCCGGGCGGGTTCATGCCTCCGCCGCCGGCGCCGCCGCCGCCACCACGCCAACCTCCTTATACGGTGTTCTGCTTTTCATATTCACCTTCCAGCACAGCTAGAAAACACGTTCACACAGCAGAACATATTTTGTGGGCCTTCAGAAACGATCCGCCAGAACGTATTCATTTGGAGCCTGGGTTGGCACTGCAGCCCCTGGAACAACTGTCCTTGTGCACATTCCCTGTCCATATTTGACCGTATAATCTCACTCTATGCACACTTTGTATCTGTTTAACCGGGCATGGTTTGTGGATGCACATTTATGCTGATTTGCGTGTTACGCTGCAATTGTCGTACCAGTGTCCTAGACCTCATAAATAACACATGAGAACATGACGGAGCCGAGGCGGTGGCCTGCGCCGCGGTGGAGGAGCCGACAGGGTTGTTTCTACGAGATGCTCCTGATCATCGCTCACCGCTTAGCATTTCTTCAGGGAGATCGCTGGCATAGTTCCAGCGCTATTTGAGAAAGGGAACCCCAGGGAACGTGTTCAGTTGGACATGCCATGTTCCTCGGGGGCGGGGGGGGGGGGGATGAGTGGCGGATTCAGAAGTTTGCGCAAACTCACACACACACACACACACACACACACACACACACACACACACACCTTAGAGGGATGAGTGGCGAATGCAGAAGTTCGACCAACCAGACACTCCCCCTGGGGTCCCTACTGTTTCTTTCCAGGGTAAGGACTGGATGTCCCTGTGTTCCACTTTAAGCTGGGATAGGCTCTGACCCTGCTTTACACTCCCTCCAAACACACACGCAGGCACACACACACACACACGCATGCACACGCACACGCACACACACACACACAAACACACGCACACACGCACGCAATCACACACACACACACACACGCAATCACACACGCACACACGCATGCACACACACACACACTTACACACACACACACACACTTACACACACCACCACCACCACCGCCAACAGCAGCCCCCCTGCCTACGTGAGCCAGTAGTACCACTGCTACCGCCACACCCGTGGATGGGCAAGCCCCCCGTGGCGCTCACAGTCCAGCAGATCCATTCATCAGGCGGGCAGGCCGGCGTCAGCGCTCAACGACCCAACGACAGAGACAGAGAGAGAGAGAGAGAGAGAGAGAGAAAGAGAGAGGGCCCTGCCGGGAACATTCCCATTAGCATGGAAATCACTTCCCTCTCTCTCTCTCTCTCTCTCTCTCCTCTCCTCCTCCTCCTCCTCCTCCTCCTCCTCCTCCTCCTTCGACTGCCTCCCGCCTGCCTGCCACTGATGCCTCGGCACAAAGAGAATGGCTTTAACTCCTATTATTCTGCGTGAGGGCACACTGCCAGGTTAGATGACGAGAAAAGCAGAAATCACGGGGCGATGTTTCTGCTCCCGCTCTCGAAGATGGAGGGACAAGAGCCCGGTGATGGATTCTCCACCGGTAACGATGGCCCAAGGTTATTCCTCAAAACTGGAACAAATGGCTCTGTGTGCCGGTTTAATGAAGTTTAAAATTCTCCTTTTCCTATTAATTCACATTTCCCCCCCAAAAGAAACTCATGGAAACCTCTCTGAATGTAGAATTTAGGCCCTCCTGGGCTTCCATAGCCACTGTATAGACCAATGAACAGTGTGTCTTTTGCCCCCTGTGTTGTTGAAATTACTGTCAGATGAATATCTCCCCATGGGCTCTTTTGCTGCACAGGGCTCTGGAAAAACTTAATCTAGGAAAGTGCTGTTCGAGTATTCCTCTCAGGATCTCACACTGGATTGCATCAGCTTCTAATGTAGCCAGTCTCCTTCTCTGAGTGTGGCCAAGCCTGTAATCACAACAAACAGCCTCTACCCAGGAGGCAGTGCCTCTATAACCTCCCTGACCCCACAGCTCTCCCTCTCACACCCCCACTGGCCACACTGTCACACACCCACTGGCCGAATGGTCTTAGTCACACACACACACACACACACACACACACACACACACACACGCGTGCAAGCACACGCACGCACACGCACACGTGCACACACACACACCCAGGCACATGCACAGGCCTAAGCTGCAGTACACAGTACAGTCAGAATCACGCAAAGCCCCAGAGGACCATGTTCAAGCAAACGTACATACACACACACACACACACCCAAACACACAAACACACACACACACACAGCCCTGGAAACGGCACTACCAACTCTGGGGGCAACGCAATCCAATCCCGGGTCTAATTGTGCGTTGTGATACGATGGAGCGATTTCAGGGACGTTTTCATGGCCCAATGCTATCTGGAGCCCCTTGAGGGGTTTTCTATCAGGAAGCAGTTCTAAGCAGTTCTGTGTGTTTGTGTGTGTGTGTGTGTGTGTGTGTGTGTGTGAGTACGAGTGTGCACGTTTGCATACTTGTGTAAATGTGTGTGTGTGCACGTGTGTATGTGTATGTGTGTGTGTGTGTACATGTGTGTGTGTGTGTACATGTGTGTGTGTGTGTGTGTGTGTGTGCATGTGTGTGCATGTGCGTGGGGGGCCGCTTTTCATCTCCAGGCTTGGCTTCCTGCACACCTATCCGCTAGATCAGTCAATAAATCAGCCTCTCAAAACAGGCCGTGTACAGTCAGCCACGTCCCTGGTCACGTGACCAGGTCGAGCTACGCTTGGCAGATCCAGCCCCCTCCAACCACCCCCCACCCCCCCACCCTCTGGCCCCACAGCAACTAGCAGTGTTGGAGTGCACTGTTTGACTGTTTACTGTTTACTGTTTCTGCACTGTTTCTCAGATGACGCATGATTTCAGCTCACATGATTACAGCTGTCTGTATGGCCGGCGACTAGGCTGTTTGTTCGACTCCTCTCTCTCTAACTAACTAACTCTCTCTCTCTCTCTCTCTCTCTCTCTCTCTCTCTCTCTCTCTCTCTCTCTCTCTCTCTCCCCTCTCTCTCCCTCTCTCTCTCTCTCTCTCTCTCTCTCTCTCTCTCTCTCTCTCTCTCTCTCTCTCTCTCTCTCTCTCTCTCTCTCTCTCTCTCTCTCTCTCTCCTTCCTTCCCTTCCTCTTCCTTCCCCCCATTCCTCCTTCACGCTCAGTGCACTTACCCTAGGGACTCATATCTTTATGCATTCAAACGAGCAAATCATGTCTTTGTCATGTAACGAGCGGTGTAAACAATCAGAGACGTTACAGGGTGGGAGGGGACACACACACACACACACACACACACACACACACGGAGAGATGAGAGGTGGGTGGCCACATCTGACAGCATTACTCATTTTATTCCTTTTTTTTTTTTTATTTCTTTTTTTTCTCCAATACACAAATCCATAACGCACACATAAAACACAACAACCCATTTTTTTTCTTACATCTCCCTCAGTCCGTTTCTGCCTCACAAACATGCATCAATCAGCTGCTCATGCTGTGAAGTCGTTGCCACAGTGAGCAGAATTTAGGCCAGTGAAATATACCATAGATAAACAGTAGTGTTGCATCCAACCAAGGGGTTGGAATGTTTCCATTCTGACCTTCTATGTTGTTGTTCACGATGGTGTTTCTATTCACGGTATAGATTTGCTCTGTTTCCCTCTGGCGTTAAGGACTAATAATGTGTTCACTTTTTACACAGGGCTTTGAAATAGCCCCACTCAGAACTCAAGAGTGCTTTCCTTCCCTGCCCACTCCTTCACTACAGCTTGAATGTGAAAATGTTTTATAGGACTGTATACGAACAAGCCGCGGGATTGGCTGTGACCATTCCGGATCATTCCATGGCCCTCCATCAAAAGGGGGGGGGGGTACTAAATGAGATTTATGGATTGATCGGAGGATAACTGTTGGTTAATAAATACAGTTTACGAACTTGTGTTGTTTTA
>NC_139672.1:3793378-3803378 GCF_951799395.1 Argentina silus | reverse complement strand
CAGAAATGCCCACGTTTACCTCCCAGGCAAGATGCAAGAAATAATTACTGTACGCATCAGCCTCAGGGACACAGGTTGACACGAAAGCCCCCTAAAACACACGTTCGATTTCAGAGAAGAGACAGGTCCTCTGAGCTTTCTAATCCTCTCATTTTAATAGTTCACAAACCCATCTCCCTTTGAAGACTTGTCTTTTTGTTTACCCTCCTTTTGAAATATAATTTCAGGTTGTTGCTGCATTTTTGTGATGCACATAGACTCTGGCAGGGTGAATACATTTCTACCAGCCTGAACTGGATGAACTGAGAGGTAGGGAGGGAGGGAGGGAGGGAGGGAGGGAAGGAGGGAGGGAGGGAAGGAGGAAGGGACACACACAGAGTGGGAATAGGGGAGAAGAGAAGACAAAAAAAGAGGGGAAATGGAAAGGGAGGTGAGAGGAGGGAATACTGTTGGTGGAGGGGAGGGAGAGGGGGAAGAAGGAAGGAGAGAGGGACGGGTAAGTAAGTATGACAGTGAGAGTGTGAAGGAGAGGGAGAGAGAGAGAGATGTGGGGAGAGTAACACTGCAAAGGAATGGAAGAAACGGGTTCACGTGAGGCTAGAGAGAGGGAGGGAGGGAGTGAGAGAGAGGATAGAGGGGAGGGAGGTCAGGGAGGGAGGGAGTGAGGATAGAGGGGGCCGAGGGAGGGAGGTGAGGGAGGGAGAGACAGAGGATAGAGGGGAGGGAGGTCAGGGAGGGAGGGAGTGAGGATAGAGGGAGGGAGGGAGGGAGGGAGGGAGGGATGGGTGTGAGGGAGCACTGCAAAGCGGAGTCAGCCACTCACCTGTCTGCGGGTCCACAGAGAAGTATTGTTGTCCCTGCACCAATGTGTACACCAGCCTGGCGCTGTTCCCGTAGGTGGGGTCGTCAGCATCTGTGGCTGTCACCTGGATTATAGAGGTACCTGAGGCAGATGGGGAGAGAGAGAGAGCAGGAGAGCATTAAAAACACACCTCAACTGACTGGACACAACCGTACATTAGCTTTATATACACTGACTGACTGACTGACTGACCCCCACCTCTGTGTCTCCTTCTTTCTTTCTTTCTTTCTTTCTTTCTCTCCCTCTTTTTCGCTTATTCACTCCGTCTTTTTGGCAGAAATGTGACAAATACTTGATTCACTTCCCCTTCTCCCCTGCTGCTCACCTTCTTTCTCTCTCGATTCTGTCTGTCTCACTTCATTTCTCTTCATCTCTGTCTCCAATTCCCTTTTTGCTCCCTCACTCAATCTCTCCGTCTGTCGTTTGGCCCCCCTCCCACCCCCCTGTCTCCCCCCGTGTCTCCCCCCCTGACTCCCTCATGTCCTGAATCCCTTCCTCTCCTGACAGATATGGACTTTTTTTTTTTCCCCCACCAAATAAATCAAAGACCATCAGTCAGCTTCATGTGAAAGATTGAAATTGTTGGAAAAAAATATATACAGTGGGAAAGAGAACTACGTTTCCCATGGGGCACCAGGCTGACAAGCTCTGAGGGAAGAGGGGATTTGTGGGAGCAGCTGTTGCTGTTTTCTGACATCAAAGCCCTGACAGTGTCACCGGGAGAGAGCGAGGGAGGGAGGGAGGGAGGGAGGAAGGTGGGGAGATGGGGAGGGGAGGAGAAAAGAGAGAGGATAGACGGGGGGGGGGCTGGGTCTGATTACAGACATATCACAGGTAGTTAAGAGGCAGAGAAAAGGCAAAAGGAAGATGGCGTGAGAAAGGAGAGTGGAGAAAAAGGAGAAGAGCGACTGTTTTGATGCACGCTCTAAGAGAATGATCAGATAGACAGATCAAAAGGGTTTGACTGCGGGGTTGATGCAACAAGCTCAAGCTGGGAGAAACCTATTGATATGCAGCCCTGCCTGGTACTAAAACACCGCCGTCACAATTTAGATTGATCATACATTCACGCTGAAAATGTATTCACAGTGAATGGAGATGGATTCAATTCACAGTGACAGGTGACACGGAGGTGTTCACATTCAGATATAATACGAATACAGATATAGGATGAACCGTGATGGCGGTCGTGTTTGAATTCATATCCTCTCACTCAACCACCTCAACTAACCTTGGTTTTCCAAATCCCAAACCTCATTGGATGTTTACAGCAAACGAGTGATTCAAACTCATACTGAAGTGTCACACTGAAGGGAACACTTCTGACACCAATATCCTCCTCTGAGTCGTCTGGTTCCAATATGACTAGCATCATTATCTCACAACCATCACTGCACTGACAGGGGGAAAATATCACCTGATTTCCATGTAACAGCTCTTTGATAAGATTCTCACGACGCCCCTGTTTCCAAGACTCGCAGCACTGACGCGTTTTCAAAAGCACCCCTTTGGTAAATATTGAACCCACAGTAAATATTGAATCCCATGATTGACTGAACAACTCAATCTGAGACTGGAGCTTTGAAAAAGCAAGCGCTCATAAAAAAAAATAAAAAAAATAAAAAACCCTGGGTGATGAGACTGCTAATGGAAGCTAAGGCCTGCAGTACCTATGTTGGCCATCTCGGGCACGGTGGCGATGTAGGGCCCTTCCTCAAACAGCGGCGGGTTGTCATTGATGTCCTGCACCCTGATGATGAACTGGGACGAGGGCTCCAAGGGCCGGTCGGTCTGGCGGTCGGTCGCGGTGGCGATAAGGCGGTACTCGTCCTTCTCCTCCCTGTCGAGGGGCTTGGTGACGTGGATGTTGCCCGTCTTCTCGTCAATCACAAACACTGACCCCGCCCCCTCGCCACGCAGTACATACTTGGTGCGTCCGTCCCCTCTGTCCATGTCAGTGTGCAGCTGAGAGAGAGAGATGGAGGAGAAAGAGAGAGAGAGAGAGAGAGAGAGAGAGAGAGAGAGAGATGGAGGAGAAAGAGAGAGAGAGAGAGAGAGAGCAGAGAGAGGGGTTAACACAAGTTCAAAGTAAACAGAGGAGACTTTGCAGAGCAGTAAAGAACCAGAGACAAATCAAGAGAATTATCAATACAGTTGGGGACCTGGGTTTGCATGAGGACACTGAAACACATCCAAACACGCTCTTATCTGTGACGCAATGGAAATGAATGAGAGATAATCATAATCTCTATTATCCATAATACATACTCCACCATCCCTGCAAACAGTCTTTGAGACAATACTCATCCATCTGAGGAGTGCAATTCTCCAGCTCTTAATGAGACTAGTTATTGGGCTCGTAATGAGTTAAGGGGGAATCAATTCTTCACCAATAAGGGCTCGTGTGACACTGGTCCGTGTAGGTATGTAGGTATTGATCCTGACTGGTGCTAGGCTAGTTTATTGGATGAATGCTAGCTTGCGGCGGCCGCGTGCCTCGCGTTCTCTCAGGCGGAGCAGGGTATTATCAGGATGCGCTTCTCTCTGTCCATGGTTAGCGGTTAGCGCGACCCGCTCAGGGGATGCACTCAGCGCATCAGCATTCATTTTCATTACGGCTCCTACGTGCACAGAATAGCAGCATCGACAGAAGAGCGCAGAATTAGCCCCACTCCAAGAAAGTGTGACATTGTGACTTTAAAAAAAGAGAAAAAGTGAGAGAGGGGCCGTGCTTGAAAGCATTGTTGCGTGGCAACAGCTAAGCACATTTGCCAAATGAAACAAAAACGGATATGTTGAATCGAAAAATATTCATTACTTTGTCAAAGCCCATTTTTCAAGGGGAAAATAGTCTAGATGTATATGCCCTCCCAGGGGGTAAATGATGCACATGGGGGTTGACAAGTTTGTTTGTGGCTGGGAAAGTCATCTTTCCCCCTAAGTTCCCACTGCCTTTGGAATGAAGACAAATATATACCCAATGCATCATAACTTCCTCTAATTACTACTCTATCTAAATCACTCTATATTAAAACTGTAATATTTACAAATTATAATATTTATAAATGATCCTATTGGCAGATAAAGTATGTAGTGGGCAGGAAGTAGTGTAGGACGGGGTTTGGAAACAGACCTGAGTCACGGCGAGGCAGAGGAGAGGCCTGGGGGCCTCTGGGGTTGCCACGGATACCAAGCCCTAATCTGTAGAGTTTGGTTGGACGGATGCCTCCATACATTGCGCCGTGCACTCCAATTGTCCATTCTTACCCTGGAAGTGTGCACTTGTCCGTTCCGCTCCGGAACATGGATTTAAAAGCATAGAATTAGTGCAGAACCATGACTAGACCTTAGACGAATCCCATGCTTTTAAATTTATGTGGAGGAGTGGTCAAGTGCACTCTTCGGGGAAAAAGGATGGAGAAATTGCAACGCGTTGGATATGTCAGGTTAGGCCTGCAGAGTCAGCTAGCCACGCACCAGAGGGGAAGGTTCTGCACTCAGGATTCTTAACGAAGGGGCCATTAATGAGCAGGTCTTAACGACAAGGCTTAACGATGGGACTTAACGAGCCACTTAATGAAGCTCCTGCTGTCATTACCACAGCGAGCGGTGGCTGTCGTGCTGATGAAAGGACCAGCCAATCTAGGGACCAGGAGGTTTAAGCCAGAGGAGACGGAGCGTGTCCTCTGAAGTTTGACCTCTGAACTCTGACCTCTCTGTCCCTGAGCTGAACAACATCAAAATAGACACTGATATAGAGTCATATACTACTGTAGAGATAATGGCCATATCTGTATATATCAGTGGAGGCTGGTGGAGGTAAATATCGGAGGACGGGCACATATCAAATACCATTCCATACCATTCCTCATTTCATAGGAGAATGAACCCAGCCTCCTAGCCTTTTCCCTAACCCTAGAACACTAAGATGTGGTCCTCTGTGGCTCAGTTGGTAGAGCATGGCGCTAACAGCGCTTAGGTTGTGAGTTTGATTCCTGCTGGGACCACATATACTGAAATGTATGCACTCACTACAATGTAAGTTGCTTTGGATAAAAGATTCAGCTAAATATATTATATTAAGCATATATTAAGATGGTTGATCCTTGATATTCACCAGCAGTTCTAATTACATGGTTTCACTTGTATACGTTTCACTTGCATTTTCAATTGCAACTGCCCGCGACAGGACACGACGTGAGGGAGCGGCGTGTACAGTCTCTAAGGTCATTGGCTGCCATCTGCCTTCTCTTGCATCACTGCACGCCACACGCACCCACCGTAAAGCCTTTATGGTTTTATCTGACCAATCCCACCTAGCCAGCGGCCTCTTTGAAGTGCTCCCCTCAGGGAAGAGGCTGGGGGCCATTAAATCCAAAAACAGTACACTTCCATAACAGCACCAACCCGGAGGCTGTACACTCTATGAACTCAACCCAGCTGCACTTTAGGATTTAAAATTGTCACTTTGTGGACTGACCCATTAGAATTTATCTCAGATTATGTCTGTATTTTATACCGTTTGTTGTATTTTTCTGGCATATTTGTAATATTTGTAAGTGTACGTTTGAGATGCTATTGTGTGGACTTGTACTTGTTTTTACATGTGTGCTGCACCGAAGCAAATTCCTACTATAACAATCTACGATTGGTATGCCAATAAAATGTATAATTGAATTGAAATACTATGCAATTCCATCATATTCATATCCGGGGTTTCCTCAGTCAATATTTCCCCTTCTGCCAGGCCATAACACTCTAATAGGCAATGTCATTAACCCGTCAGAAGAAAAACGCAATCAGACTGCCATCTCCACTTCGATCAACTACTATATGATCCCATCTCACACAGACACACAGACACACAGACACACAGACACACACACACATTCACGTTTACCATAATCAATATGACACCACTTGACTTCCACCAGCAGCCCATAACACTCGGATATCTCAAAACAAAATCTATAAAAAGCCAAACAATTCACCCCTCTGGCTGTTAATGAGAGAAATCACCACATCCACCATGATATCACCTCTGTAGACGGTGTAATGTGAACCCTCAGCAGTGCCAGCCTCTAAACTGAAGAGCCTGCTGTGTATGCAAAGCCTGGCTCCAGGGCCCCTAAATCACCTCAATTACTTATATTATCATAAGGTAATATGCTTATACTCATATAGTCAATTTCACAATTTTGCAATAACCATAAATCACAAAGTACAAAAAAACCCACTCTGTGTCAACCTCTAAATCACTTAAATAACTTATAACCGTATAGCCTATTCAATTTCACCTTTCTGCCGCATGATAAATCATAAAAAAAAATACGAGCAAAATACATTTCGCATCTGCGCATTAGACTAATGAATATGTTTTTCACATTGCACATATTCTTGGACGGGTGAGCCGAAATAGAAGAGAGAGGAGAGCCGGTTAGGGAGAGGGATGCTGTATAAATTGGTGTAGACTGAACTGAAAGACCAATAGTCTGTAGTGTCACGGGGGGACCGGGGGTAGTGTATCATGTACGATCCAGCACACAGTGAATAGGCTACGGTGTGCTGTGAGGTTCAATCCCTCAGCACACCAGCGGCATCGATCAAAGGCATCAGAGGGATACAGATATATCCCCAGATCTCCTCGCCACCCTGTGGTGCATGGTCCTCCTCGCCCTCAATTTGGTGGGCTTCTCCTTACACCATTAACATCAAAGAACCAGGGTCACATGACCAACGTGTGCTATGGCTTTATAGAGCTAACTAGAGCCTATCCTGAGGGCTAGGTGGAGGCTGTATCCATTCTGTTGGCCTCGGTCCAATGCTTTCATATCCGCCGGGGGGGGGTCAATACGGGCATAGGGGATAAGGGCACAGCAGTTGGTCTGGAAGCGGGCCCACAACTTCACAGGGCCTTGTAGGATCAGGGGCAAGAGATTGATTTGGGAATGGGCCCATGGCTTCACTAAGCTGTCAGAGAAACCTGCCTTCTGGCCAGGACTATATGTGTCTTGGAACAATCTACAAGACAAGCCATGCTCTCAATGTGTGTGTGTGTGTGTGTGTGTGTGTGTGTGTGTGTGTGTGTGTGTGTGTGTGTGTGTGTGTGTGTGTGTGTGTGTGCATGTGCGTGTGTGCCTGCGTGCGTGCGTGCGTGCGTGCGTGCGTGCGCTTGTGTGCCAGTCTGCCTGCCTGCATGCCTGTGTGCATGCGTGTGTGTGTGTGTGTGTGTGTGCGTGTGTGTGCGTGTTTGAGTCATGACATGCCAGCACAGAGTCCTCTTAAAGACAAGACAGTGTCTAATGACTTGTGGATCTGGAGGGCCCTGGATGACCCTCCATCTGGCATGCCCCGGGATGGACTGCCAGCCCCCCTAGCCCGGGCCACGTCCGTGACCACAGTCTGCCGAGTCGCCCTCAGCACCTGCAGCCTGCGGACACAGCTGAGAGAGGGCCGCGGGCCAGGGCTCTGGGACTCAGAGATGCTGGACCCGTGACAGAGGGCTTAGACACAGAGAGACTGGATATAATCTACCCAGTGACTCATAATTAAAGTCAACACTAGGAGATGCGGTGAGAGGCCGATCGTCAGATGCTTGACCCCAGCTGGATGGTCTGGTTACCCAGCTGGTTCAGAGGGATAAGGGGGGGGGGGGCACACACACATGCATGCACACACACACACACATGTACACATGGAGGCTGATGGAGGGAGAAATGCCAAACATTTGTGTTTGACACCATTCCTTCTTCATGCATTTCATGCATTTACAATGAGCCCGTCCTCCGATGTCTGCCTCCACCAGCCCCCTGACACACACACACACACACACACACACACACACACACACACACATACACACACACACACACACACACACACACACACACACACACACACACACACACACACACACACACACACACACTCACACTCCTCCAAACCCTATCCCCTAGGGCGGCTTTAGACTTCAGAAGGCAATAACCTGGTTTCTTGGACAGGTTTTAAAGTGTGTCTCAGGGTTCAACTCCATCAAAGCTGCATTGAATAATTTTCACAGGCGGCTACGTGACATTTTTCCCTATAGTCATAAAAACCCACAGAATAATGTTGAGCGTGGAACATGCATCTTCCATGAGTGATTGCATCTGTACAGGTCAGAGCTGCTGCTTTCTCTCTGTGTGTCAATAGCAGACATGCCTGAGTCACGTCCTTAGTATCGATCCAACATTGATTCAATGTACACCAGGTGTATTGTGTAATCAGGTTGTGGTGTGGACATGTTGACCTATGGTCTCTGGTGATCTAATTCTGTCTGCCTCCAAGGTTCACCACCCCCCCCCCCACCCCCCCCCCCCACACACACACACACACACACCCACCAACCACCCTGTCTCCTAGGCTTCAGCACCCCCGTGCCCCCCCCACGCCCCCGCCAACAACCCCCCACCCCACCAACCACCCTGTCTCCTAGGCTTCAGCACCCCCGTGCCCCCCCCCCACACCCCCACCAACAACCCCCCACCCCACCAACCACCCTGTCTCCTAGGCTTCAGCACCCCCGTGCCCCCCCCCCACACCCCCGCCAACAACCCCCCACCCCACCAACCACCCTGTCTCCTAGGCTTCAGCACCCCCGTGCCCCCTCTAACAACCCCCCACCGCGCATACACGGCGTACATTCATTAGTCATCATTATTAGTCTTCGCCATTTATCACCAGAAGCTCAGTATGCCGTTACAACTCCCTGCCTCCACAATACATTATTCACAAACAGCCCTAGAGTATGTAAATCCTGCTTTTGATTATGCTAATCAGCAGGGGGACGGACCGTGCGGTAGTTAGGAGAGATTGTTTGTTTTTTATTGGCTGCGTGATGCCCCCACTCTGGTGGTATACTTCACATTATATTTTTAGCAGGAGGGGGCCGGGGCTGAAAAAGGCCACCAGAGGCTTAAATCACGTCTGTACATTTAAAGGGCAAATCGCCCACATATATGCCACCGTACGTTACTGCCAAGAAGACTGCTCCTCGCCAGTTGGACTGTAGAGAGAGTAAGAGAGAGGATATGGAGAATAATCCAAAACAGATCCTGAAGCCTTGGCTATGCTGATTTCGCATGAATTTGTGTGTTTGCTGAGCTTGACCATGCTGCATTGAGTGTGTGTGTGTGTGTGTGTGTGTGTGTGTGTGTATGTAAGTGTGTGTGTATGTAAGTGTGTGTGTGTGTGTGTGTGTGTGTGTGTGTGTGTGTGTGTGTGTACTTATACTGTGTGTGTGTGTGTGCGTGTGTGTTTGATGGAGAGAGCGGAACAGAGCAGTAACCCATCCCTCCCCTCCCCTCCCCTCCCTGACTCATTGGCGTGACCTCCTTCAGGGCCACTGTGGTAAGTGGAGCGGACACCCAGTCTCAGCTCAGAGGCTAGTGAATAAATATTAGCTCAAGGTCACAAGCTGAACTCACACTGAGTTATGCATAATCATGAGTTCACCCCAGTGCGGCCCTTTACTTCATACAGTATAAACCCTGACACTACCCAAGTGCAGAGAGAATGAACTTGATAGAATAATACAGTTTATTCAACGGTTTGTCCGGAGCAAGCATCGTGAGTGACCGAGAGCCGTACAAAGCCAGTATTTAATAGCGATTATGTTGTAAATGAAATCACCTGTTACGATATTCAGATGCCGCAGTTGATTTGTTCATTCCCTTGACAACATTTGTATTTTTGGAAACTATATTTCTCAGCGCAGGGCAGAAACCACCATAATTTGTAACTAAATAAATGCTTAAAGCATTGTTTTGTGTCACAATTTTCTCGTCAAAATGAGTTCTGTAATCGCATAAAAGCAATGACCTTGAGGCCGTAATTTATCGGCCATATTGTCAGTTGGTAGGGGGTTTTCCAGCACTCCGCTGACACTGTAGACCACAAATCACTGCCTCTCGGCCAATATTGCTTAATTAACCTGAAAATACTGCATCTCTACAATACCCAGATTCATCTGAGTCAGGGTTCAGCTCTACGATAACACGAGTGCACCTGGATAAAGGGGCGTATCGCACGTTCTACATGTTATAATATTACTTCATTATCGCCATGGTTTTAAATGTAAAGTATGTGATCAGAGGTTAC
>NC_139672.1:3768378-3790878 GCF_951799395.1 Argentina silus | reverse complement strand
TGAGCTTAATCACTGTGTGTGTGTGTGTGTGTGTGTGTGTGTGTGCGCGCACGTGCCTGTGTGTGTGTGAGCATGCGTGCATGCGTCGAGCGCGTGTGTGCGTGCGTGCATGAGTGCATTCCGCGCGCATCCGTCCATCCGTGTGTGTGTGTGTGTGTGTGTGTGTGTGTGTGTGTGTGTGTGTGTGTGTGTGTGAGATCTAGCCAGAGCGCATCACCTGTTGCACACCTGGGTTACCTCGGCATGCTCCAGCCAGCCACTCATGCAGGTGAACAGGAGCTCAGACAGGCTGAAGTGTATACAGGACTAAGCCCACCAAAGAGATACCTAGAGGATACAGTACTAAGCCCTCCAAAGAGATACCTAGAGGATTGGATGTGGTGCTCTGGCCGGGCTAGCTATCTTAACACAGTGAGACAGACAGACAGACACTAACACACCACACAGCCGGGGTGTTCTACCCAGCACTGTTGAGTCATCTATGCTACACTGCTACACATAAATCTGTATTCTATTTGTAATCATTTAAACCCTATTACAGAACATGTGATGACTACATCAATTAAATTCACAATTATCGTGGGGCCGAGACATTCTACATGAGACATGCAGCTGAATATGAATACGCAGCTGGAGACCACGGCAGAAACTAAGTACAGTGCAACAAGCACTGACGTGGGTTATATATAGCACTAATCTGTGTGCGTGTGTGTGCGTGTGTGTGCACGCATGCATAAGTGCACATGCACATGTGTGTGCGTACGTGTGTGCTTGTGTGTGTGCACATGTGTATGTGTGCGTGCACTTGTGTGTGTGTGTGTGTATGTGTGTGTGTGTGTATGTGTGTGTGTGTGTGTGTGTGTGTGTGTGTGTGTGTGTGTGTGTGTGTGCGTGTGCATGTGTGCATGTGTGTGCGTGTGTGCGTGTGTGCTTGTATGCTTGTGCAAGTGCTTGTGTGCGTGTGTGAGTGTGGCCGTGCTTGCGTGCGTCCGTGTGTGCGTGCGTGCGTGTGTGTGTGTGTGTGTGTGTGCGTGCTTGTGTGTGTGCATGCGTCCGTGTGTGCGGGTGTGTGTGTGTGTGTGTCGGAGTGGAAGGAGTTCTTGGACTGCTGTCCCGTGTGAACCTGTGTGAACCTGTGTGAACTGGCAGGAACACCATGAGAGGTCTGTAGAGGGTTTCTTCACACACTCCATCATCACATTTCCTCTATTCAATCTGAATCAATCTATTTAAGAGGGGGAAGGTGAGCGTCACAACACCATTGATCTGCACCGTGTTGCACAAGCCTGGCCAGGCAGCGACAGACCAGGAGCACATTCAGCACTAAGATGGCATAAGAGCATTATGTATGATGCATGTACAAGGACACACACACACACACACACACACACACACACACACACACACAAGCACACACACACGCACACACACACACAAGCACACACACACACGCACACGCACACGCATACACACACACATATATATACCATATATATACACACAAACACACAAACACACACATACAAACACACACACACACACACACACACACACATATATACACACAAACACACAGACACACACATACACACACACACACACACACACACACATATATATAGATACACAGAAACACACAGAAACACACATACAAACACACACACACACACACACACACACACACACTCTTGCACCACATAATTGGTGTTCTGGGGGAAATCCAAAGTGTCATTGATATCAATACAGGGCGTTGTGTGGGGCCCGGCTGGCTCATGACTTCACATAGCTCAAAACAATCAGTGGGCATAAATAACTGCTCCACAGAGCAGATTGGCTCTAATGACTTACAAGCTGGCCATCTGTAGGGCTGGACATTCAGCTCATGCATCATATACACCCTCGGACCATTCTATTTTTATACTTGGTCAACTAGACTATTATACTAGATATCCATCATGAACGCACCTCATGCACGGGGTTGGATTAAGTGAAGGGTCCATCTGTATCACATCAGCTGATATGTCCAGCCCATACATTTAACCTTGCCAGTTCGACACCATATTTATATTTGCTCAACTTGGCATTCCTCACGCGTGCTTCCCAGCTCTCCCCTGTAGGGCAGGGGAGGCTGGTGGAGGTAGAAATCAGAGGACGGGGGGCTCATTGTAATGACTAGAATGGAACTTGACGTGCTTGATACCATTCCTCATTCCATCCCAAGGGTTACAATGAGCCCCGTCCTCTGGTGTCTACCTCTGCCCTGCAGCCCATTCTGCGGACTATGTATGCATGTTAATGGTACTGTGCCTCATAGACCCTTGCCCATTCTATACATTCAATTAGTCAACTTGTCATTCGTCACACACACATGTGCCACATTGGCGGTTAGGGGGCTAGTGAAGCGCTTAAGGATGCAGTGGTAGCCATTGGAGTTCCTAGGGACTTGTCTGTGTGTAACGAGCATTAGGCCCGGCTCCTTGCTTCCTCCTACAGCTGGATATAAACCATGAAGCAATTTCCTCTTAAGCGTTGTGTAAAATAGGATCTACAGACACTTCTCCCCCACAGCGCCCGGGATGGGGGAATTCCCCCCCCCCCCCCCCCCCCCCCTCCCCCCCCCACTCCTCCCTCCCTGCCCCCATCCCCCCTCCCTCTCTCTCTCTCTCTCTCTCTCTCTATCCATTCCCATCGTAGTGGTGTCTGACAGGCCCCGCGGCAGTCACACGCAGGATCATTATTATTCATTTGCTCAGCAAACTGGCCGCGCTGACTTCTACATTAGCCATCCACACATACACACACACACGGCCAGGGATCGGACAGGCTAAGTGTTAGTAGCACTGAGCCCTACAGTTGTCCAGTCAACATGACCTAATCCACGCTGTGGCCTCTGGATGGTACAGCCTTAGAAAGGCATGGGCCATAAAGATTACTGTACCAGATGATTGTGATGAATTACTTAGGCAACGGGACGGGGGGGACGGGGGGGGGGGGAGTACTAGACTACACTATATATACAGCCTCTGGTGTGATTTGTTGCAGGAAATTTCTAGAGATAAATCTACACACAAGGTGTACATCAGTCTGATTGAGTTATCATTCCCCCAGACCTATAGGAGTGTAGGAGTCTGTCGCCCTGAGGGACTGAGATCGACACTGACCAGGAGTGAAATGAGGAAATGAAATGAGGCGCTTTGACTATACTGCCTTTGGGATCAATGAGGTAATGAAAAAGTCGACCCATTCATTCTCCTAGAGATGTCAATTCCCATTGGTGTGTGTGTAGACTGGTGCTCCTCGTGACTTGATCCCAGGGGGTGATATGGGTTTAAGGGTTTTTGTTGTGCCTCGGTGCCTTATTGATTAATCCAACGCCTTTATGAGGAGTGGAAGGCACTGCAGCAAGATTGAGGCTGATGTAAATCAATTCCAATTGAAGGTTTACGACAATACAGCGCAAACTAAGCCTGCAGCTCTTTAAGGACAATGAGACACCGGACCAGTAGAGAGAGGAGATTGAGGTAAGGGTTAAACTGAAAGGGACCAGGACAGTGAAGAATAACATACACATGAAATAGACTTTTGGAATAAGTTGATATGGATTTTTCTTACCCGTCCGATGAGCACTGGTTCTGGGCCGCTGTACTCTTCGATCACAAAGAACTGATTCCAGATCCAACTCCTCCGGCTGCGAGAGCGAGACACCTCCCCTCCTGTATGACCGTGCCTCTCCTCCTCCTCCTCTTCCTCCTCTTCATCTGACTCCGCCTCCTGGAACACCAGGCCCAGCCCGCTGACATGCTGGGAGTCGACCGTCATCACCCCGCTGGTTGCCTTGTCCTGGCCTACACCCGGTTGCCTTGTCCTGGCCTACACCCCAGTCTGAGTCTGGGTCTGGGCGGAGCTTGAGAACATGGCTGCTGTCCAGTGGTTGGGTGGCGTTGTCGGCGGGGTCCAGAGTGGAGCCGAGTCCTGGTTCGGCTGTGTGAACGCTCTCCTGTACAGAGTCTCTATGGGAATAACCTGTAACACTCCCAGTCTGCAGAGTTAACACTGAAGGAGGAGCACCATCTGTCTGTGAGGGAACATCCGAGGGCAGATGCTTCGTTGATGGAGGGTCAGTTTGACTGATCACCGTATCCCTCTGTGTGTTGAGACTGAGCTCATTTTGAGGTGTCGAGAGCGGGTGAGGGATGTGTTTACTTCTCTGCGTACTACCTGTACTATGGGAACCCTTCAACTCAGAGCTGTCTTTTCCCTCACCCAAATCTGGAGTGACTCTATTTAGAGGAATCCAGCGAGTGTGAACACCTTGATCAGGACTCAGATCAGGATTAGTTACTGAGCTGATATGTGGCAGCGCAGTTTGACTATCTAATGCAAAATGATTCTGAGTAACCGTCATATCTTGTTTCAGTAGCTTCAGGGCCTCTGACTGACTACGGTCAACATCAATTAAATCTCTCTTCCTGCTTCGACTGCTCTTGCTCTGAAAACTCAAACTTGAAACACTCTGCATCTGGGAGTTTACAATCCTAACAAGGTTCTCTTTTGACAGCAGTTTCAGGACCCCGTAGCTGCCTGTGAGGTTTAACTTTCTGGTTGAATCCGGAGTGAGACCCTTTCCTGGCACACCTGTAGTGTGAACGCTCAGATCTGGTCTGACCCTGGTTCTGGGAACCGATCTATATCTGGTTTTATTGGAGTGCAGGTCTGGTTTATGGTGGATTAAGAATGCTTTATCCATTCTCCCTGTTTTGGTGGGATTGTCTGCATTCCTGGTGGTGTTCCGGTTCTTTCTAAGTTCCTGGACTGATTCTCTGTTAATGTTTGACACAGGCAGAGTGGCTTCCCCCTTTTTGACAGAATAGTCTTCCTGGTTTAAAACAGGTTTAGATTGGAACCCCTGCCTCTCCTTATTAGACATTGATGGAGCTGGATGACTCTCTGACATTCTGGGGTGAGGGACAGACCCACCATCACCCCCCTGGTCGAAACTAATCAAGTTTCTAAGCGTCACCTCAGGCATCGCATTCGAATCCATGCTGGGATCCCATTGGTCAGCGACTCTATTCTCCCCTAGCTTCAGCGTGTGAGCTCCGCCCACCCCTCTCCTTCTGACAATCTTATTGGCTGAGCCTCCCCCCTTGAGCCCCTCCCACAGACACAGGGCGACCAATAGGAGCAGGTTCCTGGTAATCATGTTGTCTTGTTGCGAGATGTCCTAATTTGAGTGCGGCTTGCTGTGAGGAAGGACTTGTTTTCCGGTTGTCTTCATTCTCTCCTCTGTTTTTCTTTTTCCTCGTACCCTCCTCTCACTCTTCCATTACGTGTCCTTCACACTCAGCTGGAGGGCAGGTGCCAGTCACTCTTCCTGTTTTTTTTTTTGTTATCCTGCGTTGAATATCTTCCTCTTCCTATCTATTCAAACCTCTCTGTGTTTTTTCTTGCAGATGAACGTCTCATTCAGTTTCCCACGGAGGGTTGTACACCCTGAGAGAAAAGATAAAGATAATTAAGTTAAAACTTTAATCATCCCACTGTGTTAATTAAAAGTGGAGAGACGCAGCAAGGTACAGGAGAACTCACAAATGAACAGGCAGGACAGATCCTCAAACAGAGCAGCCGTCACATTTACACAAGCACTAAAGCATCTTAGTGCAAAAGGAAGATAGCTGAGGTTCATTTTGTGAAGGTCAATGTTTTGTTGGACAGTGTTATAAATGTTAGTTCCTCATTAAAATGTTTACTGTTTAATTGTACATTGTAATAAGTAGTGTCATTATTTATTGTGACAAAGCCCTTAAAGCAGTTTTGTCAGCTGTGGAACATTGTGTTGTGTTAGTGTAGTACTTTGTGTTACTTTGTGCTTTGTGTAGCGTTGTTGGTTATATGCTGTCTGATGGTTTTGGTGTGCTGCAGGGTGTGTTGTGCAGTGTGGGGTGTGCTGTGGTGTGTTGTAGTGCGTTGTGATGTGTTGGAGTATATTG
The DNA here is from genome assembly GCF_951799395.1 of Argentina silus. NCBI lineage: Eukaryota > Metazoa > Chordata > Actinopteri > Argentiniformes > Argentinidae > Argentina > Argentina silus. The sequence continues at coordinate 3,784,888 of NC_139672.1, read as the reverse complement.
TGCAGTGTGGTGTGTTTGGTTGTGGTGTGTTGGGGTGTGGTGTGGTGTGTTGTGTTGGGGCGTGTTGTGTGGTGTTGTGTGGTGTTTTGGGGTGCATGACACTTGAGTGCTGTGTTATTCCAGACACACCCTGTCAGTACATTCATTGGGGCATGACTGAAGACTCTCTATTCCCAACAGGTTTCTCTTTCACCCTTCCTCCCTCCCCTACCCTCTTTCCTGTCTTCACTTCCCACTCTCTCTCTCTCACTCTCACTCTCTCTCTCTCTAAACAAACTGTTTTTTGTAAGAAAATATATATATATATTTATTTTGCTCGCTCCTTTTTCTTTCACCACCTCTCCCACTCAACACCTGTCTATCCATCTCTCTCTCTCTCCCTCTCTCTCTCCCTCTCTCTCTCTCTCCCCCCTCTCTCTTTCTCTCTCTCTCTCTCTCTCTCTCCTTCTCTCTCCCCCTCTCTCTCTCTCTCTCTCCCTCTCTCTCCCCCTCTCTCTCCCCCCTCTCTCTCTCTCTCTCTCTCTCTCTCTCTCTCTCTCTCTCTCCCTCCCTCTCCCTCCCTCCCTCTCCCTGGCTCAGTTGTTGTTGTTTTAGTATGCTATCCTCCCCTCTCCTCTCCTCTCCTCTCCTCTCTCCTCTTCTTTCCTTTCCTCCTTCTGTGTCAATCATAGCTGTCGTAGTGTCCCTCACCCCCAGTGCATCTTCCGACTTCAATCAATCAGCCAATCTCCTCTGCCCGCCTCATGACATTGGAATTGACAGGCGTCTGCCAGCCATATTGACGACCCTCCAGACCAGTATAAATGTGCATATTAAATCGTGAAAAAAACGGAACATTTACGACATCTAACTGAATTAAGTAACACGACCCCAGAGTGTCATTAAAGCGATTATAAAAGACTACAGTATGTCTTGAATTTCCTGCCGTGTTACAACACACGGAGCCAATCAGAAGGGCCTCTCAGCCAGTGTCAACGACACTGCCACTGTCCAGGAGGAACATAAAGTATTGGCAGGGGAATTTGTGGGCCATGCGATCGCTGCCATGGGCACCTTGTTAACGGGCTGGGGGCAGGTGCCATGTCAGAATATTGATGCGGTGGCAGTGGTGGTGGTGGTGGTTGGGAGAGGAGAGGAGAGGAGAGGAGAGAGGGTTCATTACTTCTGTCTGTCTGAGGGGTTCTGTCACTTGGTGGTTTCCCTGTGACTGAGCAGGGTCATAGCAGTCTTTCAGCTAGTCTTGGTGTGGCCCTGGTTAACACAGAGAGGTTTACAGACTCTGAGAGGGCTTTTATATACTACAGGGCCGATCCGAACCGTACTGTGCTGGCTACTGATACAGTATTCAGATCCTTTGAAAGTTTTCAACTGCTGTTGCCCCAGAACATGGATTCCCACTGATCTACACTGCCTACTGGACACTTCCCAAGTGAAAGTGAAAATTTCAATAATGTATTCAAATGAAAAACAGAGAAGACCTGTTTGCATATGTTTTCAGAACCCTTGCTGTGGTTCTCCTCAAATGAGCGAAAATGCTAAACTTTCTTCAGAAAGTTACTCAACAAGCTGAATTGAGTCCATCTGAGTGCAATGACAATACGGTAGTTTACACACTCTGATGAGTCACTCTGAAGGGTTTGTCAGTACAAATTGAGCAAAGGCAAAGGAACAATGGCTGAGAGGGAAAAGCACAGTCAATGGGGAAACATCATCCTAGTCACTCTATGAAATTGGTCTATATAACCGAGCGACCAGATGGAATACCTTAATGAAAGAAAATATATATTTCAAACACATAATTGTTTTTTGCAACAATGAATTCAAGAGATACAACAAAAACAGTGACTTTCAATCGGTTGACTACAAAGCATTACATTTACGGCAAATCCAGCACACAAACTGCAGTTTCCACACCATCCCTCATGTGAAGAAAACTGGTAGCTGCATCGTACAATGGGTATGCTTGTCACCGGCAGGGATGAGGGAGATTGTCAGGTTCAAAAGAAAACGTGTTGCACTTAAATTGACTCAATTCAAGTTATTGAGTAACGGGTTGAAGACATTGTTAGCATTTGAGCTCATCTGAGGAGAGCCACAGCACGGGGTCTGAAAACATATGCAAGCAGGTCTTCTCTGTTTTTCCTTTTAAATAAATGATTGACTTTCTTGTCCAGTAGGCTGTGTAGATCTGTGGGAAGAAAATCCTCATTGAATGTGTTTTGATTCCAGGGTCTAGTGGAAACAAAAGGTGAAAACCTTCAAAGGGTCTGAATACTTATTCAAGCCATTGTATTTGCTTTACTTTCTACAGTCACTCACAGCTACAGTGATGATGGATGTGTAACAGGGGAGGCTGGTGGGGGTAGAAATCGGAGGATGGGGCTCACTGTAATGCATGGAATGGATTGAGGAGCGGTATCAAACACAGCTGTTTAATACCGTTCCTCATTTCATTCCATGCATTACAATGAGCCCCATCCTCCGATTTCTACCTCCACCAGCCTCCCCTGGTGTGTACCGGGGCCAGCATGGTACAGATCAGCTCGGTTGACTGACCTCTTTTTGGCTCTGTAGTGGGATTAGGGTAAGAGTGGGGTTCTGTGGTAAAGGTAAGAGAGGGTTGTTGTAGAATGGTGGAAGACCCTATTATTTTATGACTTTATTCTGTTTTCTGCTGTGTATTATACCCACAACCCACCCACCCCCACACACGCCCCCCTCCCCCCCCACACACACACACACACCCCACAACCCACCCCCCACCCCCCACCCCACCCCCGGCACGGAGAGTTTCTCACTGAACTGATTAATTGGGGCCATAAATATCTTAATTATTTTTTCCCTTCCTTGGGCCCCGAACTCAAACGATCTTTTGGTTCGTTAGTATTAGAGTCAGATCTTCACCATCGATCGCAGGGCGCCGTGGTGCGGTGAAGGCTGTCACCAACTTAACGAGACTGAAATTTTTAATTACAATTCACCTCCACACACGCTGTCTATCTCACCCTCTCTCCCTTTCAGTAGCTCTCTCTCTCTCTCTCTCTCTCTCTCTACTTCTCTCTCTCTCTCTCTCTCACTCTCCCACTCAAACACACACATACTGCCACAAAAGCACAAATAAAAACATACTGTGTGCAATCCCTGTTTTATAATTTCAAACACTGCTGACAATATAAAAAATAGTTTACTTACAATAACACATATACACACACACACACACACACACACACACACACACACACACACACACACACACACTCACATACACACACACACAAAGACAGACGTAATACCCTAACACCCAAAACATCCCCCAACACAAACAAACACAAAGATCCCCTTCATACCATTTATGTCTATGTATTCCTGTTGAACCTTTTTAGTGTAAGGAAACCTCAGGGGGCCGACTCTCTGGACCAGGAGAAGTAAAAAAGAAGAAAGATAGAACTCTCTCCTTTCGAAGAGGGAGGAAAAGAACATTCTCCCAAATAATTATGCATAGAGAAACAAAGAAGATAGAGAAAGAAAGAGAGGAGAGGGAAGGAAGCATCCGAAAACAGAACAGGTCTTTCCTGGGAGACCATCACTATAGTTTGAAGAGCAAAGCGCCTCAAAACCGCCTAGGTCTTACCTCGAACTGAACCTGATAAAAACAGGAAAGACAAAAAGCACTGCAGATCCAGAGGATCACTCCTCTCCTCTATTAGAATGCAGGAATAAATCTGTGTTTCCTGACTTTCATTAATCTATCCATCCACCCATTGATTCACACCCAGATGGTGTATCTAGTACTGCAGATGAGATCCGTCATAGGAATATATTTATATACGTAGATGGATGTAATCCATCCATCCCTCCCTCCCTCCATCCCTCCATCCATCCATCCATCCATCCATCCATCCATCCATCCCTCCCTCCCTCCATCCATCCATCCATCCCTCCCTCCCTCCCTCCATCCATCCATCCATCCATCCCTCCAATCCTCCATCCATCCATCCATCCATCCATCCATCCATCCATCCCTCCAATCCTTCATCCCTCCATCCATCCTTCCATCCATCTATCCATTCACACCCAGATGGTGTCTCTAGTACGGCAGGTGCGATCTGTCATAGGACGCTACCGTTGTCATGGCTCCCTGCCAGGCCCGAGGGGACTCGCCCCTGAGACGGGAGGTGCAGTCAGGACAGCCACGGAGAACAAACAAACAAACAACAAACGACAACGACCGAACAAGAATGTAGCAACAAAGTGCCATGGGATAAGTCAACGTGAGGGTGGCCTCCATCTGGAAGCTCAGAGCCGGAGATCGATTGAAAATAAGCGCCAAAAAGAGGCGTCGCCAAGATGGCGGCAGAGTGAATCGGCTTCCTTTAAAGAGGCTTTGGCTTAGCATTTAAAGGATCACTTCAAGACAAAGACAAAGAGGGGCTTATAGGCGACGGCGGGTGGTCCGGGGCGGTCCCAGTTAGGTCTAGTTGTTAGGGTTAAAGGTAATCCCAACAGAACGTGTCCGCAGCAGCAAGAGGATCAAACGGAGCTCTCTAAATGAGGGACAATACTGGGGAACCGACACCGCCCAGGGATTTACTATCAGTCCATCAAAATAGACAATTATTTTTGCTTCATTTGTCCCATTACTACTGCCTCTGGCACGAGTTCAAACTGTATCAGATCTGATTATGAATATAGGTTCAGAGATGTGCTCTATATGAGATACAGTACATCAACCCTGACCCCTTTAGGCATATGATTTAGCAAAATCTCATGATCAGCATTCACGCTTTGAATTATTTATAAATGGGTTCCCCCGGACATGGAGTCTCAACTTTCATGGGAAAATCGAAACATCTATGTTTTTCCCGTAGAAAACGGGGAGTCATTTCACTGTCGAACATGCCTGGCATGAATTTACCAAGCATAGATCTACACGGACTGTAGGCATGTCCATGCAATTGTCATCTGGGTCTCATTCCTCCTCCTGTATTCAAAGAGGAAAGTTGAAAGACCTCTTCAGCCCCAGTGATCTGTGTGCTCAATGATAACCTACGGTTGTTTTTCTTTCAGACAGACAGGCAGTTCAGCTCTGATGTGCTGGTTTGCACCAAGGTCTCTCCTGAGTAGAGATTCAGCACATGGACAGAGCCCGGTGAGTCACAGACTGCGGAGGCATTTACAGAAATTACACCTGATGCCCATCAAGACTGTCTTTCTTCTTCTTCTGCCTCACTGCTCACCTACATCAAAAAGCTATCAGATCCTTTCAAAACACTGGCTGACATTTTAGAGAACGTCCCCTGGAATCATGGACTCTCTCTCCCCGAAGCTGAGTGTGTGAGTGCTTGTCGAGAGTGTGAGTGCGCTGCCTGTGTGGGGGTTTGTTTGTTGTGTGTGTGTGTGTGTGTGTGTGTGTGTGGGTGGGTGTGTCTGTGTGTCTGTGTGTGTGTGTGTGTGTGTGTGTGTGTGTGTGTGTATGTGTGTGTGTGTGTGTGTGTGTGTGTGTGTGTGTGTGTGTGTGTGTATGCATGTGTGTGTGTGTGCGTGTGTGTGTGTATGAGCGCTGTGTGAGTGTGTGTGCAACTGTGTGTGCAAATGTACTCACCAGAGAGTATGTCTAACAATCACACAAACACCTCTACACACATACACACACACACACACACACACACACACACACACACACACTTTATTGTGACCTTGAAACACAAATGTGCCATCACCATATTCAAGGTTGTTACACTTCCAAGTACTTTGGACTTTGTACTAGTTGTATTAGGAACAGACACAAACTCTGACATGGTTGCCTTCCTCTCCTTCCTCTCCTTCCTCTCCTTCCTCCTTCCTCTCCTCTCCTGTTTACCTTTCAAGGGCACACCTGGGGAGCAGCCGTCGCACTGGCCGACGTTTGGAGCGTATTCAGAGATAAATAAACACAGAACCCCCAAGGTTGGAATTAGAATACATCTCGCAACAAAGGACAGGAAATGGCAACCACGCGGTAGAGAGACGACGCCAAGGCTACAGCGTGAAGCAGCGTGGAATAATGACACTTAATATTTCCCTTTAATCCGCCAACGCTCTAATCAATTTACAGTAGAAGTCTTTTCATTAAAAAACCCTCAATGCTTATCTCCGTGGGCTCAGAATAAGAAAGAAAAAAAAAAACACCACAGGTTCTGACGCGGGATAGAAATCAATAAGCTTGTTCCATTCAATGGGAAACTTTCCCTAAGTTCTCATTGGCTAGCTAGGAGCCTCGTGTCCTATTTCTTGTCGTTAAGAAATGGGATTGTGTCACGTGATCGTGCAGTTATTTACGAAGGGTGCAATTAGTGTTGTTATGCTCAGTGGGAGAATCTGGTGTATCATCCTGCTGATTGCTGTGTGCTGTTCAATCAATGCGACACTGCGTAGCTCTGGCATATTCAGGAGTTTTGTATGATTTAAAACACTTTTGCGGTCTACCTGCACTTGGGTTCTACTGTTTAACAACACATGAGTACACTACCTCTAGCTATATGTGTCATTGTTGTGTGTTGGTCGGTGTACAGTAGTAGGGCTAGGGCAGGGGAGGCTGGCGGAGGTGGAAATCGGAGGACGGGGCTCATTGTAATACACGGAACGGAATAAGGAACGGTCTCTTTGTGTTGTGATTGCAGAGTAAAGGAGTTGGGGGGGCTTATGTGACATACAAGTGGAACACGGAAGTGGAATCCATTTGTGTAAGAACACCAACCTCTCAACTCCTCTGTGGTCAGTACGGTCAGGACGTGTTTTGATACCATTCTTCATTCCAGTCTGTGCGTTGTTACAATGAGCCCCGTCCTCCGATTCCGTCTACCTCCGCCAGCCTCCACTGGCTTAGGGGTTGTTTCTGTATGTCCTAGTGCATTAGCGTAGCGCTGTGCGAGTGTAGGAAGGTAGTGAGCTAACTCAGCAGCACCAGCAGGCAGGCCTCGAAGCCTCAGCAGCCTGCCACGATTTTTAATCCCCCTTGTTGGAGTCACAAAGTCCCAGCCTGATTAGCATATATCTCCCTTTCTCTGTGACTCTCATGCTCCCTGGGTCCTCTCCTGCTTTATTTCGCTGGTGACAGTTATTTTTGTAATTCTAATGACTTTGCCGCAATCTCAAAAAAAAGAAAAAAGAAAAATTGCATTTTGGGTTTTGTCTCTTTCTATTTGGGTCAGTTTTGTTTGTTTGTTTATTTCTGTTCCTTCCGGAAAGGAAGGAAGGGAGGGAGGAAGGAGGGAAGAGGAGTTTAGTGTCTCAGCGCAGCTTGGCAGGTTGGATTGTGAGGCACGGAGAGGGTGTGTGCTCGAGATAGGAAAAGTTAGTTGGTAAATAGTACAGTGGATGACCTTGGCTTATTGTATTCTAGTGGTGCCTCAATGTTGTTCCATACAGTGACATCTTGTATTAGTGGTTCTGAGTGGTAAATGGAGGCTGCATGTCAGGGGGAGATTTCTGTCGTTGAAGGTTGGTTGGTTCAGCAGGGTGTATATGTTGTTGATGTATTAGGATGAAGTTTTGCGGCGTTGTATTTCAGGGCAGCTTTTTCGTCGGTGAAAGAATGTTTGTCATGCTGTGTGTGAAGGTGTGGGTACTCTGGCTCCGTGCCAGGAGACGACGGTAACTCTGCTGAAGACAGAACACAGACACACTCACACACACACACACACACACACACACACACACACACACACACACACACACACACACACTGTCTTTCTCTCTCCCTCTCTCTCTCTCTCACACACACACACACACACACACACACACACAAACACACACACAGGCACAGAGACACACACCACTGTCAGTCCTGTGGCTACCCAAGGTCACCTGTTCAGCATGGGAAATTATCCCCACCCCACTGTCCAAGGGCACGGGGCAGGCGGTAGGGTGCGAAGGTCAACTCCATCCAGTCAGAGCCTGCGCCCGGTGCTTTGGGGGAGATCGTGACAGTTTAAGCAATGAGGACACACTACTGAGGAGAATCCCCATATTTTTTTTGCTAATGTACCGATCGCAGGGCCATTCTTTTAAAAGCCCTGTGTTTTTCCATAAAACCGAATCCATCGCCGTGGAGGAGCTTACGCTGTAATCCTCCATGACGGATTGAGTCTGCTGCGGCACCCTCTCTGAGACTCCCCTCTGATACCTAACTTGTGTGTTAGGGTGTGTGTGTGTGTGTGTGTGTGTGTGTGTGTGTGTGTGTGTGTGTGTGTGTGTGTGTGTGTGTGTGTGTGTGTGTGTGTGTGTGTGTTTGTGTGTGTGGATATAGTTTATGTTTGAACTTGGTGAAGAGAGGGGGGGGGCTGAAGAGAGAGGGGAGGGGGGTCTGAAGAGAGAGGGGAGGGGGGTCTGAAGAGAGAGAGGGCGGTGGGGGGGGGGGTCTGTTCATGGTGAAGAGAGAATGAACAGAAGGAAGGAACAGTATAAGTATATAACTATTGTTATATATGCGTTACCTGACTGCTGTAGTGTGTGCATACCTGTGTGTGTGAATGAATGAGGACACAGAGCACTTGAGCTTTGGAGGACCTGGAGATCGTACCTCCTCCCTCCCCACCTCTCTCTAACACCCCCCCCCCCCCCCCCCCACACCGACACACACACACACACACACAGCTTGTACCTCGCCCCCCCTCCCACACACACACACAGCTTATACCGCCCGCCCCCACACACACAACCTGTATCATCCCCGTCCCCCCCACACACACAGCTTATACCTCTCTCCCCCCCCCGACACACACACACGCACAGCTTGTACCGTCGTCGTCCCCCACACACACACAGCTTATAGCACTCCCCCCCCGCACACACAGCTTGTACCACCCCCCCCCCCACACACATACAGCTACTACCGCCACGCCCCACACACACATACACAGCTTGTACCCCCCTACGCACACACACACACACACACACACACACACACACACACACACACACAGCTTATACCTCTCTCCCTCCCCCCCACACAGACACACAGCTTGTACCTCTCTCCCCCCCCACACACAGACAGCTTGTACCCCCCCCCCCACACACACACACACACACAGCTTGTACCTCTCCCTCTCCACCCACCACCCCCCACCAACAGATTGCACCTCCGCTGTCCCCCCCAACAGATTGTACCTCCTCTCTCCCGACCCCACCCAACAGCGATTGTATACCTTCTCTCTCCGCCCCCCCCCCCGCCCCCCAACAGATTGTACCTCCTCTCCCCCACCACCCCCCCCCCACCCCACCCCCCAACTGCATGGATTATTGCGCACTCATGAAAACGGCCACTAATATAAGGACATTACTTCTCACGGATCACCACCATGAAGACTCCTCTGAGCCTGATTTCCTGTCCTTCTTTTTATCACCCCATCCTTTTATCACTATCCCCATTCTCTCTCTCATTCTCTCTCCCCATTCTCTCTCTCATTCTCTCTCCCCATTCTCTCTCTCTCTCTCCCCCCATTCTCTCTCTCATTCTCTCTCCGCATTCTCCCTCTCTCTCTCCCCCCATTCTCTCTCTCTCTCCCCCCATTCTCTCTCTCATTCTCTCTCTCAATTCTCTCTCTCTCTCGCTCTCTCTCTCTCTCTCTCTCCCTCTCTCTCTCTCTCTCCCAGGGTATTACACATTCAAAGATCTCTCTCTGGCATGCAGTAGAAGTTATCACTCCATCTCTCTCCCTCCCTCGCTCTATCTCTCTAATCTTCCTTAATCTTCCAGCCCAGAGTGAAGCGAGAATTAGTTTCTCACTCTCCCTCATCAATCTCTCACACCGCACCCCTCCCCCCTCTGTCTCCCTCTTTCTCTTCTTGTCTCTCCACCTCATTCACTCTCTCCCCTTCATCTCTCATACCCTTCTCTCTCTCTCTTTCCCTCTCTCTCGCTCCCCTTCCTTCCTCTCTATTTCTCTCTCTCTCTCTCTCTCCCTCCCCCCACTCCTCCTCCCCCTCTTTTATCTCTCCTTTCCTCTCTCTCTCTCCCTCCCTCTCCCGCCACCTTCTCCCCCTCCCCCCCTCCCTCCCTCCCCTGTCTCTCTCTGTGTGCAGAGTTGGTCACCCTGTTAACCCAACCAGTCCATTAACCCCAGCCTGTCCTTGCCTCCCTCATCTCTCTGTCACATCTGCAGCGTGCTCTCACTCCAGTCAGAGGCCGCAGACACCCTGACTCCCCTCCGACATCGGTGTGAATCCTTCCAAATGAACAAAGGGAAGCGACAAGGGCTACCCTGCCCTCAAACAAAACCCTCTCTCTGACTCTCTGACTCTCTCTCTCTCTCTCTCTCTCACACTGTCTGTTGCCAGGCTACCAGAGGTAAAAGTGGAAATGACAAATGGCCAAAATAAAAAAAACGTAGGGCGATCACAACAAATCTGTCCTTCAGCACGTCTCGACCATGCTGACTACAGAGGAGAGTCGAGGGGTACTGACTACAGAGTAGAGTCGGGGGTATTTCACGAATAAGGAACAGTATGCGTTCCTTCTCCTTTCATAATATAAGCCCCTCAACTCTATGACTGTGCAACGACAAAGATAAGAAATGTACCATGTAGCAGCATGTTCATACAGTGTTGTTACTCGTGGCATTACAGAGTTGCTGCACACCAGTGGAGGCTGGTAGAGGTAGAAATCGGAGGACGGGCTCATTGTAATGCATGGAAGCTGTTTGATACCATTCCTCATTCCGTTGGAGGCCAGTGGAGGCAGAAATAGGAGGACTGGGCTCGCATGGGATGGAATGAGGAATGGTATCAAACACATGTGTTTTGATACTATTCCTCATTCCATTCCATGCATTACAATGAGCCCGTCCTCCGATTTCTACCTCTAGAGCCTCCACTGTTACACAGGTGTAGGGGCAACCTAATGTAAAGCATGACCCTGGTATCTTACACTACGTGTGTTATCACAAACCTTCTTCCCAGAACCCAGTCAGAAATGGCATTCATGGGAGGGTTGCTAGGAAGAAGCCTCTGCTGTCAAAAAAGAACCAAACTGCCTGTCTTAACTGATCTAGACCGGTTTCTGGAAGTTCGTTCTCTGGACAGATGAGTCCAAAATTGACCTTTTAGTCACAATCAAAACCACTATATTTGGCGAAAACCCAACACTGCCTACCACCAAAAGAACCTTACCTCAACAGTCAAGCATGGTGGTAGGAATGTCAAGATCTGGGGCTGCTTTTCCTCCTCTGGACCTGGATGACTCCACATCATTAAGGGAACCATGAATTCTGAGGTATACCAGGAGATTCTTGAACAGAATGTCAAGCCATCACTCAAGGAGCGAAAGCTGGGCTGAAAATGGGTCTTCCAAAAGACAACGACGCAAAGCCTTCAAGCAAAAAAAAGAATGGCTCAGGAGAAAGAAGATGTGTTTTGGATTGTCCAAGTCAAAGTTCTGACCTAAATCCAATCGAGATGCTGTGGCAGGACCTGAAGCGGGCAGTTCATGCCAGACACCCCTCAAACCTCACTCAAATGGCTGAGTTCTGTAAGGAGGAGTGGGCAAAAATACCTCAAAACTCATGTTTGAGACTGATTAGTGGCTATACGAGACGTTTGCTCTAAGTTATGGCTGCTAATGGAGGTGCCACAAGCTATTGACTGAAGAGGTTCACATATTTTTGCACACATGAAATCATGAAAGAGTTTTTGTTAAATAAACCACTTTCGTTAAATAAACAATGAAAATATATCATATTTTTTGTGTGTGTGCTTTATTTGGAATGTCTTTATTATGAATTGGGGTTTAGATCAAGATTTTATAAGTTCATTTTAATATTTTAACTTAAATTGCCCGTCTTAACTTTGCAAAAATAAAAAATAATGACCATCCCTGAAGGGTTCACAAACTTTCAAGCAGCACAGTGTATCCATATATATATATATATGGTCATTATTTTTATTTTTGCAAAGTTAAGACATGCAGTTTGGTTCTTTTTTGATAGCAGAGGATTCTTCCTAACAACCCTCCCATGAATGCCATTTCGCTTCAGTGTTTTTCTTATTGTTGAAGCATGCACAGTTACCTGAGATGCAGCAAGGGAGGTCTGCAAATCTCTAGATGTTATGTTTGGGTTGGCTTTTACCTGATTTATTATTTTTCTTGTGGCTCTTGGTGATATTTTGGAAGGGCGTCCACTTCTAGGCCGAGTTGCTGTCATGTTAAATGCTCTCCATTTGTGAATTATTTGCCTCACAGTGGACGGATGGAGCTCAAATCTTGTTGAGATGATTTTATAGCCTTGCGCAGACTGATGTGTTCTCATTACCCTCTTCCTGATATCCTCTGAGATCTCCTTTCCTCTCAGCATGGTGTGTTTAGCATTCACCTGTATGGGTAACACAAAACTGACCAGGTTTCTTATCTCTATTTCCAAACTCTTTCCTAAAGATCTCTCCTTTGATTGGTTCATTTGGTACCCAATTATTTACCCACCTGATTCTACTTACCTACTTGATTTAATCAATGCAACCTGGGGTTCACTTATTTTTGCACCTGCACTAATTTCTTTATAATTTAGTTTTTCTACTACACGCATGATTTCCTCTAAACCAACATATGGAATTGGTAAATATAAACCTGTTATGTCAGATAAAAAAGACTGGCTCTGATTAAATGAAGATTTTGTGTTAAAAAATTTTTTTTCTATAATTACATAAGGGGTTCACATACTTTCAAGCAGCACTGTATATATATATATATATATATATATATATATATATATATATATATATACAGTACCAGTCAAAAGTTTGGACACACCTTCTCATTCAATGGTTTTTCTTTATTTGTATTATTTTCTACATTGTAGATTAATATTGAAGACATCAAAACTATGAAGGAACACATATAGAATTATGTAGTAAACAAAAAAGTGTTAAACAAACCAGAATATGTTTTATATTTTAGATTCTTCAAAGTAGCCACCTTTTGCTTTGAGAGAGAGAGAGAGAGAGAGAGAGAGAGAGAGAGAGAGAGAGAGAGAGGTAGGTAGGGTAAGGAGAGATCCAGATAAAGGGAAGAAAATACATGTATGCGGAAAGAGAAAAAAAGGATGGAGTGAAAGAAATGAAGATTAGAGAGAAAGAAGGTTAAAGAGATTGTACCACGTGATGAAGCAAAAAAGTAGAAATGAAAGAGGGATGATGATGGAGGGGGGGTTGGGGGGGGCATACGTTCACCCTCATCATTCCCTGACATTCCCTGGGAAAAAAAAGAGTATGAAAAAATGAAATGAGAGAGAGAGAGAGAGAGAGAGAGAGAGAGAGAGATGGGGGAGAAAGATGAATAGGAGGAGTGGGAGCAGGGGGGAGGGAATCACATGAGGCTGAATTGATAGGAACTGATTAGGTTCAGGATGAATGCTTGGTCAGGTTGTTTAATCATGATTGGATTTGCCTAGTGCAGATTGTCTCCACCAGTAATGCAGTATATCTTTAAAATTGCATGTTTATTCAATGCTGGGGATTAGGGTTAGGGAGGGGGTGTGCTCCCAGCCGCTGTGTGTCAGTGAGATTGTGTTGGAATGAAACGAAAAAAAACAAAAACACAGCGTCGGAGACGCGTCTGACATTACTATGCACATGACAAAACCATGAGAAATCACATTCATTTATCGGAATGTGTAATGACAGTGATTGGCGTAATCACGGCGACGCTGGCGCCGCCACGAAACAACGGGAGGTCAGGCATTTTATCTTGTTATTGTTCTTTAATATTATTCCACCCCTGCTGATGTGGCAGAGTGAAAAACGGGTGGTTGGTGACTCTGCTCCTGATGTTGATGGCGGCGCCGTCATCGGCCCATTAATCGCGGTGATTGGCAAACATTCTAATGGGTTCATCTCGGGCCCCGCAGTCAGTCGCCACGGAAATGTCATACACGGGAGCGTAGAAATAGAATTATATTTTTCCACACGGGACCCCTTTGTGTTTTTGTTTATGTAGAGAGAGATTGACTTTGCAAACAGGCTGCTACTGTAACTGCCAGTGACATGTGTGTGTGTGTGTGTGTGTGTGTGTGTGTGTGTGTGTGTGTCTGTGTCTGTGTCTGTGTCTGTGTCTGTGTCTGTGTCTGTGTCTGTGTCTGTGTGCATGCGCGTGTGTGTGTGTGTGTGTGTGTGTGTGTGTGTGTGTGTGTGTGTGTGTGTGATGCATTAACTAACTGCTAACTGCTTCTAACTCTCAGCTACAGTAGAAGTGGATAGCTGGTCCAGTTCCCAGTAGATTAATGCAGCTATATCCACAATCAAGGCAATTAACCTGGATTCCTCTGGTGGGTTCCCAGCTGGGAGGAAGGCTATGTTGTAACAATGTAACCTACCAAAGTCTCTGTGGTAAAGGGCATCTGCTCGGCGAATCAGCAATGCAATGTAATCACGTTTCACACTGCGCTAATCATCTTCAGCTTAATTTATCATTGGTATGAAAACAATCTCATACGCTATTAACAGAGAAGGGCGGGCAGGGAGAGAGGGAGGGAGGGAAGAAAACAGGACAGGGAGGGAGAGAGGGAGGGAGGGAGGGAAGAAAACAGGACAGGGAGGGAGAGAGGGAGGGAGGGAGGGAAGAAAACAGGACAGGGAGGGAGAGAGAATGCTAGAGAGATGAGAGGAATGACAACAAAGAAAAGAGAGAGCACTAGAGAGCAGAGGAGGAAAAGGGAAGAACATTGTGTACATGTCCCCCCAAAAAACTCTTACTCTTTTAAAACCTCACTAATTCAATCTTGAAAATCCAGTTGAGTGACTGAGTCGTCCCCCCCCCCCCCCCCCCCCCCCCTCCTCCTCCTCCATGTCTCATCTTCCCCATTTTAGAATCGAGCTCAGAGAAACTCCATAATCCCCCCCTGTCTGATACTCACACCATGCACAGCACAGCGCAGAGGGAGACAACAACACCACGGAGACAGAGAGAGGAGGGGAGGATGGACGGAAGGAGAGAGAGAGAGAGAGAGAGAGATGGAGACTGGAGAGAGATGGAGAGAGAGAGACGGAGGGAGGGAGAGAGAGAGAAAGACAGAGGGGGAGAGAGAGAGAGAGAGAGCGAGAGAGAGAAGGGGAGGATGGATGGAGAGAGAGAGGAAGAGAGAGAGACAGACGGAGAGAGAGAGAGAGGGAGAGGGAGGGAGGGCAAGAGAGAGAGAGACGGAGGAAGGGAGAGACAGAGAGAGCGTTACAAGGGGGAAGATGGAGAGCAAGAAAGAGAGAGAGAGAGAGAGAAAGGGGGAAAGATGGACAGGAGAAATGAAATAACGATTGTGTAGTATTTGAACCCAGTCTGTTGGTCGCATCAGTCCTGACAAATTCTTCTTTAATTAAAACTCTAAATCCTCCACACTTTAAAGCCCTTCTTATAATTAACACTCTGATCTCCCCCCCCCCAACACCCCCCTCAACCCCCCCACACCCCCCCACCCCACCCCCAAGCCCCCTAAAAAAAACAATTAAAAACTTTTGCGATTCTACTTCAAAACTCATTAATTAAAAAACGCGAATGAACAATGGTGTGATATTGAAGCAGACCCCCACTTTGCTCATTAGCTGTTGGTTAATTGATCCAAACTGCAATGTTTACCAGAGGGACACTTAAGACGAAAACATTCTCATTTTACCTCCTTAATTGCACCTCTTTGCAGATAGGCGATGAAAGGGACCGTTTTGATAAGTGGATTTTTTAAGCATTTACATTCTCTTCGGGCCTCTCTCTCTCTCTCTCTCTCTCTCTCTCTCTCTCTCTCTCTCTCTCTCTCTCTCTCTCGTCCCTATACGGTTACAGTCTCTAAGAGGTGCTCATGTTACCTCACCAGTGGAACACAGATATTGTATAAATCCATCAGAGACTTTGCTGGAAGCTCAGCCTAATTTCCTGGTGGTCAAGTACCAATGCCCTCCACTCCAACCTCAATATGGGCCTACTGTAGCTCATCCATCAAAACTCCATTACCCAAGATCCATCACTTGCAACACCAGAGAGCACCGGTCTTTCCATAGCACATCCATCAAAACTCCATTACCCAAGATCCATCACTGCAACACCAGAGAGGACAGGCTCTTTCTTTACAGAATACCTGAGGATACGAGAGCTCAGCCAAGTACACTCAGAACTTCCTCTGTAACACTCCAATTTTACACGTCTTTTTACCCTTCCCGAAGCATTTTCTTTTCTATTTGAAACTCTCTTTCCTTCTTTTTTTATTTCTTTCGTTCTCACCTCCGGTCAGATGACTTTTAATGAAGAGGTCCACTCCAGAGAACATGGGTGAGACATATCACTTCGTCTCAGGGCCATTTCGCCATAGCATCCCAAACCATGAAATATTCAGGCCCGGTGTTGTAGCCAGCAGAGAGCTCCCGTCTGTTCCAGTCACTGGCCAGCCTCAGGTCCAGACCAAAGTAGCCGAGCCCTGTCTCTTTCTTCTCCTCCTCCTCCGCAGCACTCCTCTCACTCCATCCTCAACAACACACATTATCACATCCCCATCAATATTCA
>NC_139672.1:3760878-3763378 GCF_951799395.1 Argentina silus | reverse complement strand
CGTGGTCGTCCCCCACCCCCCTCCAGGGCCTGAGTGAAACTGGGCACACATGGGGCTCAAAGCGTTGTTGGATCCACTCACCATTGCCCCTGCCATTTTGGCTGTGTTTCAGTGAGAGGAAAGATGGAGAAAGAGAAAGGGACATCAACCTCCTGTCGTGATGCGTCAAGGCTCTGACATTGTGGGGAAATACACAGTGTCTATTCTACTGTTCCACACACAGCCTCCTGACTGTGAAATATTTATGGGAGAAATTCACACTCACAGACACACACACACACACACACACACACACACACACACACACACACACACATGTCCCCAATCCCAGTGCTGCCACATTATGCTGTCTGTGTTATCATATGTGGCAATGTGTTTGCACACCTGGGAGGTGTGTATTTGTGTGTGTGTGTTCCTGATCCCACAGTATGATTGTGTGACAATGAGTGGCGCTTGTGTGGAAATAGGCTTGGCTGGACCATGCTGGCTCCTCTCCTCCAGACCTCCAGGGACGATTTCAGCACCTCTCCTCCCAGCCCAGAGCACCCCGAGGTGGGCTTTACCCTGGTAAGATTATCCATCGTCCACGGCTCTCCCCCAGGGGTGGGCTGGCTCAGTGGCCAGGCCTGGCCTGCTGCAGGGCAGGTTGCTGCAGGCTGGGATGGGCCTCCTCTGGGGCTCTGCTGGAGATCTGCTGAGCAGGAGCCAGCTGGTGTAGATAGATCACTGAGCACCGCAGGCACAGAGATACAGAGACAGGGCTGCACACTGCGCACAGCCGGGGCTCCATGGCTCCTCTGTCTCTCAGCCCTTCACACACACCCACACACACCCACACACCTCACAGACACCTCATACCTCAACACTATTGTCAATAAAAGAACAGTTTAAGTTTTTTTTGTTCACCTTATTCACAGGCAGCGGTGCCAAACAAAGGTGGGACTAATTATAGCCTGAGTGGGCTAGTTTGCTGTGATTGTGAGGTAAATGTCTCTGGGAAGTATTCAATCAAACCTTTATGGCAATAAAGACATGAAAAAAACATTGTTCCTGGGCAGGCAGGAAAATGCACGTTTTAATTAAAAAATCTAAATGAGTTCCGCTTTGTTTCATGCGTAAACATTGCCCACCTAATTACTGTACTCTACATTACCAGTCCAAACCGTTCATTTTCATGCTGCTCTTCTCTGCAGTGTGTAAGCCTTGCCGCAGTGTTTGAAACCGCAATGGTAGCAAGTTACAGACCACCGCCTGAAAAAAAGAAGACCACCAACTGAAAAAAGAAGACCACCAACTGATAAAAAAGAAGACCACCAACTGAAAAAAGAAGACCACCAACTGTCTTCTCCACGTCTAGAGAGACCGGGAGTCCTACTGCGGGCACAAATAGAGCAGTAAGTCCTCCTGGTGTGTTCATCACACTCTTCAGTCTCTAGACAGCCCATGCACATGATAGATTTCAACCCCTCTGGTTGCCATCGATCTCACCAGCGCCACCAAGCCATCAACCTTTTCAAGATGCACTTTCAGAGGAAAATGGATTGGCACAGCGGGGGAGGGAGAGAGAGGTATTGTATCCTTTGGACACTATACGCTAAAATGGCCTCCTATAGTTGTATGATCTGTTTGAAGACTGGGTTGGGGACTGTGTCACTAGACACCAGGGGAGGCTGGTGGAGGTAGAAATCTGAAGGACGGGCTCATTGTCACGCATTGAATGGAATGAGGAATGGTGTCAAACACCAATCCATTCCAAGCCTGTCTTCAGATTCCTGCCTCCACCAGCCTCCCCTGGTATCTAGTGACAGCAATTTTGGCAATTTTTCATCTACTGTACACAACCTAGATACAGAAACATCTCTGAGTATGTAGAGTATTACCTAGCCCCATGTCCCTGGTGGGCCTGGTACAGGTCATTAGATTCCTTGGCTGACTCCAAAATCCCCCCCAAGCTCTGTGTGCTACTGGTCAGAGTACATCAGAGCAGCACAAGTCCTGATGTTTCCCTTGAGTTTGATCTCCCTATTCATAGGCCATGTACAAAAGAAACCAGGTGGACAAAGGAAGGAGCAGGAACGTATCGCTTCCAGACAAAGAGCTTCTTTGTGGCGAGGTGAAACCTTTGTGTCCCCAGGTAAAGAGCCAGAGTACTCGCTGCTGAACCTGCTGAGCCTTTCATGAAGCAGCCTTTACAGTCAGTGACATTGGCAATTATTGTGTTGGCTGAAACAAGGGGGATCTGAGCGGCAATGCTAGAGAAATGTCCTTTAAATTGACAGTGAGATCCAAGGCAGTGCGCTAGGTCAGCTAATGGTGGATATTAAAAAAGGCTGTGATGGCAAGGCTGCGCTTCTGTGAAGTCTTTCAAAGACCTTCAGTGTGGAGGCATCGGTATTATACTCGGGAGAAAAGCTCTGGAGCGAGAGTGTGAGGGGGCAGAAGTAAGGACCTGACATACACCCACTCTCTCTCTCTCTCTCTCTCTCTCTCTCTCTCTCTC
>NC_139672.1:3748378-3758378 GCF_951799395.1 Argentina silus | reverse complement strand
CAGTTGGGAGACAGTCGAGGGTGAAAGATAAGGAGATGGAGGGATTAAGGCAGAGGAGAGATGAAGAAGAAAGATATAAAAAGCGACAGTTATGTAATCTGGGCTTTAGATGAGATGGACAATGCCATTCCCAATGGAAGCCTGTCGAAGTGAACGTGTTCATTCCTGTTATAATAAATTCCATAACACCCGTTTTTATTTATTTTTTTATTATTATTTATTTTTTTAATTTTACGCCATTAATGCATTTTCCCCAGTTTGACCCTTTCAATGTACAATCGTTTTATTTTGGCTGAGCGTGCCCATGGGTTTAATTTACGACTTGCAAACGTTAATGGAGAAGGACACGCCAGCAGATGCTGATAAGTGCCCAGCAACCTTGCAGTATTTAGCCAAGGTTTCTTTTTTTCTTTTTTTTAAAGCCGCTCTCCGCGATTTAGAGGATCAGCCTCAGCAAGGCACAGCAAGACATATCCACTGACATATTTCTCAACAATCTCTTGCAGCAGGTGATTTGTAGATCAGCGATTCTGCACAGCGCACAGTCCCACTGCTGACATTTTGAATTCATGCCTATAGTTTTTGTCATATGTTGAAGATATCTGACAGTTAGTCAGGGTTCCTATAGTAGAGTAATTCAATCAGAAACATGGGGACTTGTTATTCCCTTTGAATTTGTGTTGTTGTTGATGTTGTTGTGACTCTCATCCATGCATCCCATCCCCATTGTTTACAGAAGCTTGTCATGCTGAATAACATGGATATAGAGTAGATACAAGTGAGAACATCTTTTATTTATTGATGTCATTTAACTTTAGTTAACCTGGTACAGAGCGACAGAGACTTTTATCACACCTGGCTGAATTGTTATTGGCTGAGAAGATGCTAATTAAAACATCTCATGCATGTTATTAGATGTTGTCTGTCCTTTACATGACATCTACAACCCAATGTAGAGTTTGTTTTCAATGAAAACATCTTTAATTCAGGCTAAATTTGACCAATGATTAATCACAGCAAACTATGCGATTAACTTGATTAATTAGTTTGACAGCCCTATTCCTTAACTTAGATTACAGCACTGGACAGAGGTAAAGTTGGGAAAGTTACTGTGATGTACAAGAAAGATAATTATAGGGGTCTGGGAGATGAAGAGGCATCAGCAATTAGAATACAGAATACAGCAATTACTCCATCCCAGGGGAGGCTGGTGGAAGCAGAAATCTGAGGACAGGCTCATTGTAATGCATGGAATGGAATGAGGAACGGTATCATCATAATACCATTCCTCATTCCATTCCATGTATTCAATTAGCCCACCAGATTTCTACCTCCACCAGCCTCCTCTGCTCCATCGTGTCCTGTAGAGCCAGGGACACATACAATCTCAGACAGAGAAAATCCTCACTTCACCCAATAATGGCCAAACAAACATTTCAGAAATACACCCAGATAGAACAGCCCTCACAAAAGCTCCTGTCAAAGCTCCTTCCACATCGCCCTTTCAAAAAAAACCTGAGGATTTTGTCCAAGCAAACCAAGCAAACCCTGACCCAGATGACACATTCTGTATAGTACATCCCATCACTGACAGTCCGAGTGCAGAGTCTACTCAATACACCAACCAACCTCATGTTGAGTCACACTGCCTGGTACTTTACAACCCAACAGTGTCCCTACCCCTGATCGATGGTATGACTGAAAAACATGAGTGATTGGCATTTGTCAGCTGTCTAATCTATGAGGTCATCATTACCTCTCTGTCTTTTCCTCTCAGTCTGCTCACGGCGAATCGTGCCAATCAATACAGGCAATCGATCGCCCTGCTGAATTATAGGAAAGCTCTACTCAGCTCTCAATGGTGTGACAGTCGTGATAGGCCAAGAGGAGAAGTCTCTTACTCAGACTGGAGAGACAGCAATTCACCCTGGTCCACTACAGTTCATGGCAGGGCTGCAAAGAGAACAACACTCAATCTGGTCGTAATTTGTGAGCGGGCGAATTAGAAAATGATGTCTTCATTTTGGGTTAGGGAGGTTATGGTTCGGAGTTAGGGTTAGGGTTAGGGTTAGCCTGTTTAACCAGGGATGTGCAGGTCCTTTTTCCAAAAAACACCATCCAGGAGGGCACTTTGTGGCAGGGCACATCCTTCAGTTTAACAGCATGGTCTTCACCCATGGTTGTTCACCCTCTTTAAAAGGCCCAAAGACCATGAATCATTTCATTCCACCATGAAAACCATCATAGACCCCATACCGGCAGCCATTTTGAGCAATCCAAAACTCAAGAGGTGTGTTTTTCCTGTGATTTGAGGCCGGCAAAAACAGCACCCCACGACAGCGCGGGACAAATGGCGAGAGGAAGGACAGACAACAGTGTGTTTGGAAAGCGGCTTCGTTCCCCAGTTAAAACACACTTAAGTGCGCCGAGACGCAGGCACTCAGGAAGCAGGACGATCAAACAGTGTCGGTTAAGGGCCTCTCGTTACAATGGTGCAGGGTACGGCTGCCGAGACGCCAAGCGGCACCGATGAATGTGACTTTTGGATCTGGTTATAGATTTATTTCTCTCGACACGGGTTGTCTTTCTTCCTACCGACAGTGCATTGAATAGATCTGCGCAAAAGACCCGAGAGATTTGCTGGTGGATTAATCCTTTCATTAGGGAAAGCGAGAAGTTAATTGCGACGACAGCTGCATCTCTGCAAGTTTACACGATTGACGTCTCTTTAAACGGAAAAAGCAATTATCAATAAATGCAGGGCAATCTTTGCACGATGAATTGAGCTCAAATGAGCTTTTCTTCTCACTCCTCTCCTCCTTCCAGAGCCTGTTGGCAGCACAGCTATTGGAGTGAGGTGTTGTGCGGGACCCCACGCAACTAAAATAAAACACTTGACGCTTCAGTGATGAAACTGAGAGCTCCCAATGAGAGAGATCAACTAAAATAAGGAGAGAGAAGAGAGAGAGGGAGGAAAGAGAGAGAGGAGAGAGAGAGGAGAGAGAGGAGAGAGAGAGAGAGAGAGAGGAGAGAGAGAGAGGAGAGAGAGATGAGAGAGAGAGAGGAGAGAGAGGAGAGAGAGGGAGGAGAGAGAGGAGAGAGAGGAGAAAGAGAGGAGAGAGAGAGAGAGAGAGAGAGAGAGAGGAGAGAGAGAGAGGAGAGAGAGATGAGAGAGAGAGAGGAGAGAGAGAGGAGAGAGAGGAGAGAGAGGAGAGAGAGAGGAAAGAGAGGAGAGAGAGAGGAGAGAGAGAGAGAGAGGAAAGAGAGAGAGGAGAGAGAGAGAGGGAGGAGAGAGAGGAGAGAGAGGAGAAAGAGAGGAGAGAGAGAGGGAGGAGAGAGAGGAGAGAGAGGAGAGAGAGGAGAGAGAGAGGAAAGAGAGGAGAGAGAGAGGAGAGAGAGAGAGAGGAAAGAGAGAGAGGAGAGAGAGAGAGGGAGGAGAGAGAGGAGAGAGAGGAGAAAGAGAGGAGAGAGGGAGAGAGGAGAGAGAGGAGAGAGAGAGGAGAGAGAGAGAGAGAGAGAGAGGGGGAGAGCGGAGAGAGGATGGAACTGGTAGAGAGAGACAGGGAACAGGGGTGAGTGAGGAGCTCAAAGTGAATGATTGGGTACACGGTGGAGGAGGGGAAGGATGGGGGGATGAATGTTGACGCAGTGGAGGCTGATGGAGGTCGAAATGGGAGGACGGGCTCATTGCAATGCATGGAATGGAATGAGGAACGGTATAATGAGCTCCACCTGCCTCCACTGGGTGTTGACGCCTGATGGAGGTGATGGAGGGATACTGGAGAAAAATGTGGAATGAATAACCTTGAGAAGCACAGGCAGGTGTCAGAATGGAATGGGACAAGTTTATATATAAAAAATGAGGTGCGGGGACAGAAATACAGAATGTGAGGATTACCAGGAAATAGGACTGCGCCATGTATGGATGGAAGAACGAAATCGGAAAGAGAGAGAGAGAGAGGGAGGAAAAAGGGGGACAGGAAAGCTCTATGAAGAGCAGATGACAGAGAGCGGGAGAGAGGGAACGAGGGAGGGAACGAGGGAGGCAGGGAGAGGATTAGAGACCAGGCTATATGTGTGAAAAGAAGAGATAGAGACAAAAGAAACAGGAGGCATGAAAAACAGATGAGAGGGGGAGTCAGACAGCGACAGAGAGGAGGGAAGGAGAAGAAATGATAGGAGTTTTTGGCTGTAAGAGGAGAAATAGAAAGCAGGAGAGCCCAGCGGTGTATGAGAGACAGGGTAACAGGCACTGTTAGTGCCCATCAATTTCCCGTCCCTCAATAATAGATGTGACGAGGCTGGTGGGCTGTTATCAGACGTGCCCGACCGACCGAAATACAACCCCCACAGGGGTCCCTCACACACACACCCACACACGCGCACGCCAATGAACACACACACAAAAACACACACTCACACACACACGCACTGTCATAACACGCACACGCGCACACTCACACACGTGCACGCAAATGCACACACACACACAAAAACACACACACACACACGCACACACTGTCATAACACACACAGACACGCGCGCGCACGCACACATGCACACACACACATATACACACACAACCACACACACACACACACACAGACCCTCTCATAAACAGAATATACACACAGTCAAACACACAACCTCTATACATTTGGGGCACGCAGTAACTCACAGTCATGGCCTTGGCACACACACACACACACACACACACACACCCACCGCCATCATCAACTGCACTTTCTCTCCATCTCGCACAAATCATAAACTGCCTTCAGCATCTCCTCCCTATCTCCTTCTCCCTCCCTATCTCCGTCCCTCCCTCCCTCCACCCTCCCTCTCCATCTTTCTGAAGGCCCGTGCTGAGATTCACGCTCGTGTCGGTGGTGATGACAGCCGTGGTCCGGTGTCACAGTGCAGCTGGAAATGTAGCGGCAGCAGTCAAGTGGAAGGAGCTGTGGTTAACAGAACACGACAAGAACACCTCTGTCTTTCCCCACATCTGTCAGACACACCTCTGTCTTTCCACACGTGTCACCAGACACCTGCCTTTTATCTCTGGCTGGCCCTTACCAAGCACATGTGGGTCTCTGGGGTCTGTGTGTGTGTGTGTGTGTGTGTGTGTGTGTGTGTGTGTGGTGTGCGTGCGTACGTGCGTGCGTGCGTGCGTGCGTGCGTGCGTGCGTGCGTGCGTGCGTGCGTGCGTGCCGAAACTACAAAAGACCAGCCGACCAGCAGAATTAGTCTAACCATCCTTGAGGCTTGACAGGAGGCCAAAAAAAGGGTCAGTCTGGAAACCCAAGAAAAAAAGGACTAAGAACACTAATGTGCTGAGATAAATGTTCAATGATAAAGACCCCTTAGTAAGTACTAAGATGTACTAAGATGTACTAAGATAAAGACCTCAGTCTCTCTAGAAGACACCAACACAGGACTAGTGATGATGAGCGTAATGTAACAGATCCAAGTCATTACCTCTCGTTGAGTAACATCATCTACGCCATGTGGAGCAGCATATTTAAGGGCTGCACTGATCTGTCACACCCTCCCCTTCCACCTAGCCTGTACCAGTGTCTCTCTCTCTCTCCTGTCTGTGTGTGTGTGTGTGTGTGTGTGTGTCTGTGTGTCTGTGTGTGTGTGTGTGTGTGTGTCTGTGTGTGTCTGTGTGTGTATGTGTGTGTGTGTGTGGGCGTGGCCCCATGCTCCAGCAATCAGTTTCGTCATCTCCTCCACCTGTTCGGTCTTCACACCTGTGGTTCATCACCTCATCCACTCCCAGTATTTAAACCCTGGCTTCCCCTCCGCTCGTCGCCAGATCATTTGTTTGTCGTTCCGAGTCCTTAGCAGCGCTTAGTTTCCTGTGTGTTCTCTGTGTCTAAGTATTCTGTCTAACTGCGTTCTCTCTCTATCTCTGCCTGCCAGTCTGCCTGCCTGTCTACTTGCCCTGCTTACCTGCCCTGTCTACCTGCCCTGTCTACCTGCCTGCCCTGCCTGCCCTGTCTACTTGCCTGTCTGCCCTGTCTGCCTTGCCTGTCTACCTGCCTGCCCTGCCTGCCCTGTCTACCTGCCTGTCTGCCCTGCCTGCCTTGCCTGTCTGCCCTGTCTACCTGCCTGTCTGCCCTGTCTGCCCAGTCTGTCTGTCTGCCCTGTTTACCTGCCTGTCTGCCCTGTCTGCCTGCCTGTCTGCCCTGTCTGTCTGCTCCGCCTGCCCTACTTGCCCTGCTACCCAGACTTCACTTGCCATTCCACCCTGCTACTCCGTTCCCCACTATTCCCTCTTTTATATACCTGACTCCTGACTCTGTCCTGCGCTTGGGTTCCTTAGCTCTGACCACAACACTATCTACCCAGCATCAAAAAATGACATTGTTTTGCTCAGTCATTTTCCGAAGCCATTGACAGCCACTATCACGTCCACGAGGCCAGTGTGAATGTTAGGAGGCGGAGGCGTAATGAATGAGGCATTGTGTAAAATGTGACCGAGATAATTACTCGAAAATACACGCAGTGGAAGACAAAGTCACGTACAGTACCAGGCCCTTTGGCCCGGATTCAAAAAGCAATCTGTATTCCTATCTGCGTGGGCTGGTACACTAATGTCCAACACTGTTTAAATCTGGCAGTGGCACAGTTGAGAAACTTTCTATGAGAAAGATGCTGACTGCTCTAGCAGTGCTGGTAAGATTACTGAGTCAGCAGTACCGTACACACACACACACACACACACATCTCTATACACATCTCGAAACACACACATACACACACATACACACTTAGACATAGATTCAGATATGTCGGATAGATTGCCTCTGTGCCCAGGGGCTTCTCTACGTCCCAAACACAAGACCTCCTGACTCACGCTGACGACGCCATTTGGAATCACGCTCTTGTGATGAGTAGCCCTGCCTGAGACATTTGAAATTCACATTTTCAAATCCCATCTGTCACTTAATCCAAACTCTGGGCTCAACGGTGTACTCTACCACCCCAGCCCGTACCTGGCCTTACGGCTGCTTATGTAATTGTGTCGGTCTAAATAGGAGATAGAGATAAAACAGTGTTCTGTGAAGCTACCAACCGCTCCAGCCAACCAGCAGGTATTCCATTGACATTCTGATCGTTCCAATAATTCTAATTTGCAATGTTCCGTTCTGTTGGAGACGGTCAGCTATCTCTCGTTAGGGCCAGACATCGTGTAAAACAACAGCATGGACCGGATAAGGCATTAGGTGGTCTAGGTCTCCTGGTGGGCTGTTTAGTTCAAGGTGATACCAGTTTGTTCCATTGTTATGCCTTGTTTGTTCCGGAATTTCAGTTCAAACGCTTCTTTTATTTCTTCCCTTCTAAGAATCAGTGACTACATCAGCCGTCTCCCATGAAACAGGAAATATGTGAGAAAGCAAACAGATTTCTGTTTCTTTGAACGTTTAAGGGCGGTTTTTTTGTTAGATTTTTCCATTTCTGAGCTGTGTCATTAATTATGCATAAACGGAGACTTTCTGATTAAAGCGTCAAAAACACAGCAACAAGATTTGAGCATGCTCTTTGGAAGAGATTCGTTTCTGCCTCATTGATGTATGAGACGATGCGCTTTAATAAAAATCGAACAAAGAAATGAGAGATGATTAAAGGCTGGATTAAAAAAAGAAACAAAAGCAAAGTTTTAATTTGAACTGAAACTTGGCATATTTGACTGGAGAGAGAACAGCTTAACAGTTATCCACACAAACACACAAACACACACACGCACACATTCAATTACACATATACTGTGTACACAACAAGTGTTGGACTTGTATAGGTTGTATCTATTAAATTAAGGTACAGTTAGGAAAAAAGGTAGCCAGGAGCCAGGTTGTTATATAATGCTTTACTGTTAAAAGGCAGTCATGTGCATCAGAGCTGGAAAGGACTGGCCGCTATACCCACAAGAGCTACACACACACACGCACACACTCATCACACACACACACACACACACACGCACACACATGCACTCTGTGTAGCCACAGTATATACCCCGATTACAATTAAAAATCACAAACTCAACGCTTCTAGGACCAGGTTATTGATGATTCATTTTGGGTCTTATCAAAGAAACAGGAGAGCCATTAAAAAGAGATCAGTCAGCCACCAGGCATGAGGAGGCTGCCTCTAATTGCCCATTCATCAAAAGGGTTCCTCAAGTAGATCCAGCACTGAAATATCAGGCATGACAACTGAACCGCACTACATTA
Source organism: Argentina silus (assembly GCF_951799395.1). Taxonomy (NCBI): domain Eukaryota; kingdom Metazoa; phylum Chordata; class Actinopteri; order Argentiniformes; family Argentinidae; genus Argentina; species Argentina silus. Next base: position 3,750,137 of record NC_139672.1, on the reverse strand, counting down.
ATTACACTACTGATGAACCGCATACACACTCCCCCATTCCTCACTCTCACCCTGTCACACACAGGTCAGCGGTGGAGGGAGGCAGAGAGACTTTTAACACTAAGACACACACACACACACAAACACACACACACACACACAAACAAACACACACACAAACACACACACACAAACACACACACACAGACACAAACACACAAACAAACACACACACACACACACACACCCCCACACACACAAACACACACGTCCCCCTTTCTCACGATTAAACTCTCACGTACACACACACAGTCCACAGTGTCAGGGATGGAGGGAGGCAGTTACTCTCTTTTTTATTAAACACACACACACACACACACACACACAAACACAAACACAAGCACACACACACACACACACAAACATATACAATGTAATGGGAACATACAGAATAGCATGCATAAACTTGATACATGTTGAGCCTGGCCCCACAGAGACACATAAAAGTACTCCCATAAAAAATGTACCACAGTGTCAAGCACACCAACAAACATCAACAACCATAATACATTACGAGATACAGTGTGCCAAGCTTAATCAAACCACACACGGCCATAAATCATATTATATACTGCAATAGCAATCAGCTGGAACCTACGCTAAGAAAAGACATGAATAAACACACTTTCTGTATTCTGTGTAGCAACCAGAATCGTATCAACCTTACGACACTGTCTCTCTGCTTCCATTTTACAAGCCCGGCATTCACGACCTTCTTGGATGCTCAGCCAATTCTCTGCACAGCACGTCAGAAGAAGAGAGACGCTGGTTTTAACAGTGCATTACGCTGGTTCAGTCATTTCTGTTCCTCTTCATTCCATTAGAGCGAGGGGAAAGGATCTCTCTGTGTGTGTGTGTGTGTGTGTGTGTGTGTGTGTGTGTGTGTGTGTGTGTGTGTGGTCTCCAGCCAGGGCGCATGAATGGACGAGCGGATGTGAAGAGGAAATTCAGCAAAAGGAGACATTGGAAAAAAGATAAATGCTTTGTTATTGTTAAAACCAAGATGTTATCATCAGCCTGTGGCCTTAATTACTCCTCGTTTTCCCTCCACTACCAGGTATAATGACACATTTCCTGGCATCGGAGCTTGACTTTCTCATGTTTGGTAATGCTTCCCTTTCATCCCTTGTTCTGCTAACAAGACATGTTTTTTTTCGGTCACTTCCCAGCATTATGCGTGCTGCTGTCTAATTTACCCCACACACACGAGTGGCTGCATCTCCTGACAACTCATCCGTCTCTCTCTCTCTCCCTCTCTCTCTCTCTCTCTCTCTCCCTCTCTCTCTCTCTCTCTCTCTCTCCCCCCCCCCCCCCCCCCCTCTCTCTCTCTCTCTCTCTCTCTCTCTCTCTCTCTCTCTCTCTCTCTCTCTCTGTGGCTCGGTCTCATTTTCTGGCTCTAGCGTGTTCCACTGAATCCCCACGCCTCAGGTTCAGCTGTGTTCACTCTTAAACAGCTGCCCCGGGCCAGGACAGGCCAAGCACTGTGTTGCTGTGAGGGTTACCCTGCGTTAAAAGGGTTAATGCAGGCATGAAAACACACACACACACACACACACACACACACACACACACACACACACACACACTCACGTACACACACACACAGACAGACATACACACTTACACACACGCTCACTCACTCACACACACACACACACACACACACACACACACACACACACACACACACACACACACTCACGTACACACACACACACAC
>NC_139672.1:3743378-3745878 GCF_951799395.1 Argentina silus | reverse complement strand
GTCACTTCCTTCGGAATAGAAAGAAACCCAAGGCGCTGTGGGTGGGAGCCCTAGTGGGGGTCTTCAATACTCATTAGTTTTGTATCAAAAGGGAATTCTCGAAGTGATTGATAATTTTTTTCGGCTAACTGCGTAGACCCAGTGGGGCTACTATGTGTGTGTCTTTTAACAGCTATTTTGTTAGAGAGAGCTGAGAGGAGCCTAAGGGTGGTGTGTGTCTTAAAGAGTCCTCTTAATCGTCTTCGGAGACAAGCTAACGGGGGAATGTGTCATGCGGGAGTCCTCCTCATTTCCAACGGGAGGCTGCCATTGGCGGGCAGGAGAGCGGCTCTTTAAGAACAGAAACCTCCTCATTCATCCGGACAGCGAAACACTTTGGCGGCACTTGAGATAAGGGTTCTAATGTTGTTACATAAGGGAATCGCTCTGGAATAACAGCCAGGGTTAGCCTATTGCTAATTCAGGCCTGCAAACACTCCTCTCTACCTCCTCCCAAATCCGCCTTTCTGCTTTCCTTTCCTTTTTCTTTACCTCACAGCCCTCTGTCACATCCTCTCTTTATATCCTCGGTCCTCTCTCAGAATTTTTGTGTCTCTCCATCTTTCTCTCCCTCCCCCCCTCCCCCCTCCCCCTGTACTGTCTGTTGTAATAAACAGTAATGTCCAGTAATGGGAATCAGTGAGTCCTCCTTGTCACAACAGCAGCACCTCTCTTTCAGCCTTTCTCTCTCTCCCGGGGCTTTTATCACAGACATAAGTCACTGAGTCAATGTGTCTTGTCTGTCCTCCTCATGGCTCCCCTCCATTCTCTCTCTCTCTCTCTCTCTCTCTGACTATCTCTCTGACTATCTCTCTCTCTCTCTGACTATCTCTCTCTCTCTCTCTCTCTCTCTCTCTCTCTCTCTCTCTCTGACAATCTCTCTCTCTATCTCTCTCTGACTATCTCTCTCTCTCTCTCTCTGACTATCTCTCTCTCTCTCTCTCTCTGACTATCTCTCTCTCTCTCTCTCTGACTATCTCTCTCTCTCTCTCTCTCTCTCTCTCTCTCTCTGACTATCTCTCTCTCTCTCTCTCTCTCTCTCTCTCTCTCTCTCTCTCTCTCTCTCTGACTATCTTGCTCCCTCTCATCGCCTCACTCAAATACAAGAGCTCTTTGGTGTAAACAATTACAAGCGTAATGCTGACACAGATTGTTGTGGCTCTGTTTTAACTCAATTAGAGGACCTTGTGTGTCCAATCTACGATCTCCCTTCTTGTCCTATTTTCAAAAAAACCTTCCTCCCAGGGCTTGTAAGGATGTAATTACAGAATAAATGCACCCACACACACACAAACAAACACACACACACACACACACACACACACACACACACAGACACACACACACACACAAACACATCTACAATGATCACATAAAACAACATATTGTATTTCCAATATTAAATCACAAAAACAATTATTGTACATACCTCTGTTATTTTCACAGTACAATTACACACACTGTGATTGAAGTGATTATGGACTAGAGTCTGACATAAACCCTTATGTGAAAGGATAATATGGTGATTGAAATCTGTGCCTGTGTGTAGTGTGGTGTGTGTGTGTGTGTGTGTGTGTGTGTGTGTGTGTGTGTGTCTGTGTGTGTGTGTGCGTGTGTGCGTGTGTGCGTGTGTGTGTGTGTGTGTGTGTGTGTGTCTGTGTGTGTGTGTGTGTTAGAGAGAGTGTTGGTGTAGCCTACAAGTCCAGGGGACATGCATAACATTTCCAAAGACAATTACAGAGGCTTATATAAAAACGCAGGCAGTCAGCGTATACAATATAAAATACACAGCATCCATTTCAAACCACATTTACAGCCTACTTTACACTCTGCTACATACACAATGTAATATAGAAAATAAAACGTATTCAAACATGAACCAAATATAGTCGATATACTACAAGCATGAGTTCATAAATCTCACCAAATGCATCCCACAAGGACAGGCAGCAGGCAGGCAGGTAAGCAGACACACAGACAGACACACACGCACGCACGCACGCACACACACACACGCACAAAATTGCTGATTGACCACTCGCCACATTACCATAACCTACAGAGACAGAAGCTGCATAGAGCCGCAAACACAACCCTGTCGTGTCAGTGCACGCTCACACCGACATCGCTCAATATCACGCCAAACACTTGTTATTAGCGACTTGGTCCTAATAATAAATTGGTGCAATTAAGTGGGACTTATGAAGCGATACTGAGCCGATCACCTTCATTAGGGACGCGCTGATCCACGTAGACATTGCGCATGCGGCAGGTAAAATGTTTGCCTCGCGCACTCCAGGGTGTCGGTACCCGGTACGTGTCTGCCGCTACCCCCGCGGATCTTTTAACTGTGACAGACAGAAGTGAGCGCACCATCTGCTCGAACTCGCCTGCTCGAGCGACGAGCGCCTACACTGTTCAGTGAACGGAGTTAGCCTATTATTCCCGTATGATGTCGATA